>NC_134889.1:24252461-24257461 GCF_041734735.1 Babylonia areolata | reverse complement strand
TCTCCACGGCTGCTCAAAGAAGGAAAACAATGACTCCAGTGACTGTCATGTATATGCAATTGGAAAACACGCATTCCAACATAATTGCAATTGTGTAACGTTCACCAGCCGTCCAAGGAAACCAACGACAACAATTAATCAATCGCAATTAATCAATCGCATTCCTGAGCACGATATAAGCTGTTAGCTTCTTGTTGCTCCGCTGTCTATGTCTAATAATAATAATAATGGTATTTATATAGCGCTGAATCTTGTGCAGAATCAAATCAAAGCGCTTTCGCACCAGTCATTCACACGCATGCTTAACTCTAAAACTGGAGAAACTGAAGACAAGAAAGAGGCAGGGAAGGGAGGCTATTTTGGGAAGAGGTGGGTTTCAAGGCCAGACTTGAAAGAGCTGAGTGTGGAAGAGGAAGTTCATTCCAGTTGCAAGGTCCAGAGACAGAGAAAGAACGGCGGCCAACAGTCGAGAGCTTGAATCTGGGTATGCGTAAATAGAGTGGATCCGAAACTGATCGTAGTGAGCGAGATGGAGTGTAGAGGTGAAGGCAGCCACAGAGATAGGAAGGGGCTGATTTGTGAATACATTTATAACATAGAGTGCTGATCTTGTACTTTATTCTGTGTGAGAGGGAGCCAGTGGAGATGTTGCAAAAGAAGAGTGATGTGCTCAGATTTTTTTTTTCTGAGGACGAGTCGGGCAGCAGAGTTTTGTATGCGCTGAAGGGACTGAATGGATGAAGCAGGCAAACCAGACAACAGAGAGTTACAGTAGTCAAGGCGAGAGAGAATGAGAGAAACGACAAGTCTAGATGTTGCGTCAATGGACAGATATTTCCGGATGGAACTGATGCGCCGCAATTGACAGTGGCAGGATTGACATGTCTGACTGATAAATTTTTTGCATGGACAGTGTGTTGTCAAGGACAACGCCGAGGTTCCTGACTGAACTGGAAAGAGGGATGGATGTACTGCCAAGTTTGATTGTGTCAGTTGTGATGGAAGAGAGTTTTTGTTTAGTTCCTATGATCATTGCTTCAGTTTTGTACGCGCATAAGAAGAAGAAGAAGGAGGAGGAGAATAAAATACCTAAAGTTGGTAATGCACGGTATGCGTCGTTCACTGCGTCGGGCGAGTACACGTATGGAGCAGGGCCAGTATTATTATAGTGGGGGGTACGTACTTACTTTTCTGTTTAGGAATAATGTGTGTGTGTGTGTGTGTGTGTGTGTGTGTGTGTGTGTGTGTGTGTGTGTGTGTGTGTGTGTGTGTGTGCGGCCCAACAATCGGCTTATATCACAGATTGACATAAGTTTACAGTTGGGCCAACAGCAAAGTGAGAGCTGTATTATCAATGGTATCTCCAGTCAATGGGAAACCATTTACAGCTTAGTCTTTTGTGAAGGACTATGACTCAAACTAGGAGGCAAAACTGCACTGGCTCTTAGTGCTGCAGCCTTGTGGGCTGGTTGGCCTTTGTGAACCACCCCAACGTCGACTGTCCTAAAACCCTCTTGGCAGAGAGAGTGGGGATGTAACTTGGGCAACTCTCCACTATAATCAAATTCTAGCCCAAATAGTCGGAACAGCAGTTGCCTCCTCTGCTGTTCTGATGGTCATAGTCGGACACGACTGACTATCATATATACGTGTGTGTGTGTGTGTGTGTGTGTGTGTGCGTGTGCGTGCGTGCGTGTTCATCATTGTTACTACTTGCTTTTGATCTGATGAGTGTCTGTATTTAAACCTTGCAATAACTGAATATATAAAATGAAATAAAACTGAATACATAAAAACAGATCAGAGAAGAGAACAGCACTGGCCCAGTTGCTGAGTCTACACTACAATAAAAATACAAACGCTATTAAGTACTCTCGTCTAATTTACGATAACTCCGTTTTGAAGCCAGCGTGAATTGTGAAAAATGATCATGCAAAAACACTGAAATATTACTAATCCGCTCGGCTAAATCCCCACACACATTGTCTCAGTTAATGTAGTTTGTGTCTTTTTTTTTCAACGTTTTTTTATATACTAAAAAAAACAAAACAAAAAAACATGTTCCCCGTTCATTTGATACTTTATAAATGAACATTACCTATACACATACACGTTCACTGTGTACTGAACAATCATGTCTACTTTTATTTTCACCATGTTTTGTTTGTTTTTTTGTTCTCGTCGAAAATTGTTTCTTTTTTTTAATTTCTTTTATTTATTTCTTTTCTTTTTTTTTATCATGTAGACCATCCCATTTGTGTGTGTGGTTTTTTTGTTCAGGAATAAAAACGTAACCATGACCTTGGAAAAAACACAAAACAAAAAAACTAATCAAGCAACATTGTCGCTAGATATTGGCCTCATGAATGAATCAACAATGCAAGGGACTGTACTCTTGTCCGACACTTGGCTAGACAAGGGGAAAAAACCACACACACACACACACACACACACACACACACTCCCACACACACAAAGAAACCAATCAAAACAAGATCATTATCACTGAACCAACAGCGTCTCATAAACAATGCAGCACACGCAACAATCTCTCCACAGAGACTTTGCCCCCACACGCTAACTTTTCCACCGTCCACAGCAAGAGATCTCTGGAGACACACAGATAGTGACAACAGAAGCGTTGAGATGACGATTATTATCAGCAGACACAGGACGGGTGGTTGGGGGTTGGGGCGGGGGAGGCAGGCTGAGGGGGGGGGGGGGGGGGGTGGCTTTCATATTCCTTCTGTATAATTCATCAGTATCAGTAGCTCAAGGAGGCGTCACTGCGTTCGGACAAATCCATATACGCTACACCACATCTGCCAAGCAGATGCCTGACCAGCAGCGTAACCCAACGCGCTTTCTCAGGCCTTGAAAAAAAAGAAAAAAAAAAGTATATATATATATACACACACACACACATATATATATATAAAAAGAAGCCCTGGGTCACGGACGACATCCTACAGCTGTGTGACAAACGTAGAGACCTGAAAAAGAAAAAGAATGAAGAAGAAGGGGCAAAACAGTACAAAGCAGTTAACACCGAAATCAAGAGAAGCATGAAGAAGGCAAGGGAGAATTGGATTGAAGGAAAATGCCAGGACATAGAGGAAAACCTGACAAGAAACAACAGCAAGAAAGCCTACCAAGTTGTGAAAGAACTTACCAACACAAGGCAAGGTAGAACTATGTCCAACATCCAGACCAAGGATGGAAAATGTCTAACAGAAGAACAAGACATCCTAAAGCGATGGACAGAATACTGCTCAGAGCTATACAACATACAGACCACAGGTGATCCAGCAATACTGAATGTCCCACCAGCCACTGATAACAGTAATCACCCCATACTCCGTGAAGAAATAGAGGCAGCAATAGCATCGCTGAAAAAAGGGAAATCGGCAGGAGTGGACAACATCCCATCAGAACTGGTCCAAGCAGGGGGTGAAGTTATGATAGATGGGCTACTGAAAATCTGCAACAAGATCTGGCAAACAGGGGAATGGCCCACACCGTGGACACAATCACTGATCATCACCCTTCCCAAAAAGGGCAATCTCCAGCAGTGTCAAAACTACCGCACCATCAGCCTGATTAGTCATCCCAGCAAAGTCATGTTGAAAATCCTGCTTAACAGACTGAAACCACAAGCAGAAAACATCATTGCTGAAGAACAGGCAGGTTTCAGACCAGGAAGGAGCACAACTGAACAAATCTTCAACTTGAGGTTGCTATGTGAGAGGTACCATCAACACCAACAAGACCTCTACCATGTCTTCATTGATTTTAAGAAGGCATTTGACAGGGTCTGGCATGCAGCTTTGTGGGCTACCATGAATCTGTACAACATCAACGCCAACCTGATTAGACTGATACAGCACCTCTATGACAAAGCCACCAGCGCCGTCTACCTCAACAATAGCATCGGGGACTGGTTCAGAACCACAGTCGGAGTGAGACAAGGCTGCCTACTCTCCCCAACACTCTTCAACATCTTCTTAGAAAGAATAATGACTGACGCACTGGAAGAGCATGTAGGAACAGTCAGCATAGGCGGCAGAACAATCACAAACCTACGTTTTGCCGACGACATTGATGGACTGGCTGGAAAAGAAGAAGAACTGGCAAGCCTGGTCAAACATCTAGACAAAGCCTCCACATCGTATGGAATGCAAATCAGTGCGGAGAAAACCAAACTGATGACTAACAACACCAACGGCATCAGCATTGACATCAAAGTCAACGACGAAAAGCTTAAAACAGTCCACAGCTTCAAATATCTGGGAGCAATCGTGTCAGATGAAGGATCTAAACCAGAAGTACTCTCGAGAATTGCCCAAACAACAACGGCACTCAACAAGCTGAACACCATCTGGAACAACAAAAACATCGCTCTCAGCTCAAAAATCAGACTGATGCGTTCCCTGGTTATATCAATATTGCTCTACGCCTGCGAGACTTGGACCCTGACTGCAGACATCGAGAGAAGAATCCAAGCTGTCGAGATGAGATGCTTTCGTAGACTACTTGGCATCTCCTACAGAGACCACATCACTAACACGGAAGTGAAGAACAGAATCCAGCAAAGTATTGGACCCTACGAAGACCTTCTGTCCATAGTGAAAAAACGCAAACTTAGATGGTATGGACACATCTCCCGATCATCTGGTCTTGCCAAAACGTTCCTGCAAGGCACCGTACAAGGAGGCAGAAGGAGAGGACGGCAGAAGAAGAGATGGGAAGACAACATCCGGGGGTGGACAGGCTTGACGCTCGGTGACGCCCTGAGGAAATCAGAAAACCGTGAAGAGTGGAGAGGAGTGGTGGCCAGGTCAGCAGCGGTGCCCCAACGGTCTGAACCCAGACTACGGGAGAGGTGAGGTGAAGGTGATAGAGAGAGAGAGAGAGAGAGAGAGAGAGAGAGAGAGAGAGAGAGAGAGAGAGAGAGAAGCGTACATACATAAATAAATAAATAATAATTATGATGGGAAAAA
>NC_134889.1:24227461-24244961 GCF_041734735.1 Babylonia areolata | reverse complement strand
CGTATTAAAAAAAGAAGAAAAAAAGAAGAAGAAAAAGAAGAAGAAAAAAGACTGCAGATGACAGAAACTGAACCAGCACATTTTTTTTTTTTTTTTTTTTTTTTTTTTTTTACGAGTGAAATATTCCATCTACTTTTAGAACATTCTGTGTCTCATAAGTTATGAAACCGTATTTGCTTCTGAAGTTGGATAACATCATCATCATGATCATGATCATCATCATCATCTCTCTCTCTCTCACACACACACACACACATTTACAGGTCATAGAGGGACCGGAGATGTGGTTTTTATTTGTTTGTTTGTTTATTTGTTTGTTTGTTTGTTTGCATTACCGAGACTGATTTGTAGATTTTCTTTGCGAGTGTAACCGCTTATTCATTTTCCGTCAATTAAAAAAAAAACCGTTCAGTTTCGCTCTCTCTCTCTCTCTCTCTCTCTCTCTCTCTCTCACTCTCCTCCGTCCCCCTTACCCCCTCCCTAACCCTCCCCCTCTCCCCTTCCTCGCCCCGCCCACCGCCTCCCCCCCCCCACAAGCCCCCACCCCCGCCCAAACCCCCCCCCCACGCCCACGCTCTCACCTTTACAGGTCATGGAGGGGCCGGCCCAGTTGCCTTGGGGCCCGCTGCAGATGGCCCGGGGGCTGCCCTCCCGGTAGTAGCCGAACTTGCAGGCGTAGCTGAGGGTGGTGCCGATGGCGAAGCTGTAAGTGTCCGGGTCGGCGTCGTTGTCCGCGTGCTCCACGAGGGGAGGAGGTCCACACACCACTGGGCCACAGACACACACACAGACACTGATACACAGCACACCACTGGGCCACAGACAGACACACAGACACTGATACATAGCACACCACTGGGCCACAGACAGACACACACACAGACACTGATACATAGCACACCACTGGGCCACAGACAGACACACAGACACTGATACATAGCACACCACTGGGCCACAGACACACACACAGACACTGATACATAGCACACCACTGGGCCACAGACAGACACACACAGACACTGATACATAGCACACCACTGGGCCACAGACACACACACACAGACACTGATACATAGCACACCACTGGGCCACAGACACACACACAGACACTGATACATAGCACACCACTGGGCCACAGACACACACACAGACACTGATACATAGCACACCACTGGGCCACAGACACACAGACACTGATACATAGCACACCACTGGGCCACAGACAGACAGACACTGATACATAGCACACCACTGGGCCACAGACACACACACAGACACTGATACATAGCACACCACTGGGCCACAAACAGACACACAGACATTGATACATAGCACAACAGTGGGCCACAGACAGACACACACAGACACTGATACATAGCACACCACTGGGCCACAGACACACAGACACTGATACATAGCACACCACTGGGCCACAGACACACACACAGACACTGATACATAGCACACCACTGGGCCACAGACAGGCACACACAGACAGACACTGATACATAGCACACCACTGGGCCACAGACACACACACAGACACTGATACATAGCACACCACTGGGCCACAGACAGGCACACACAGACAGACACTGATACATAGCACACCACTGGGCCACAGACAGACACACACACAGACACTGATACATTAGCACACCACTGGGCCACAGACAGACACACACAGACACTGATACATAGCACACCACTGGGCCACAGACACACACACAGACACTGATACATAGCACACCACTGGACCACAGACACACAGACACTGATACATAGCACACCACTGGGCCACAGACACACACACAGACACTGATACATAGCACACCACTGGACCACAGACAGGCACACACACAGACACTGATACATAGCACACCACTGGGCCACAGACACACACACAGACAATGATACATAGCACACCACTGGGCCACAGACACACAGACACTGATACATAGCACACCACTGGGCCACAGACACACACACAGACACTGATACATAGCACACCACTGGGCCACAGACAGACACACACTGATACATAGCACACCACTGGGCCACAGACACACACACAGACACTGATACATAGCACACCACTGGGCCACAGACAGACACACACAGACACTGATACATAGCACACCACTGGGCCACAGACAGACACACACTGATACATAGCACACCACTGGGCCACAGACAGACACACACAGACACTGATACATAGCACACCACTGGGCCACAGACAGACACACACTGATACATAGCACACCACTGGGCCACAGACACACACACAGACACTGATACATAGCACACCACTGGGCCACAGACAGACACACACAGACACTGATACATAGCACACCACTGGGCCACAGACAGACACACACAGACACTGATACATAGCACACCACTGGGCCACAGACAGACACACACTGATACATAGCACACCACTGGGCCACAGACACACACACAGACACTGATACATAGAACACCACTGGGCCACAGACACACACACAGACACTGATACATAGCACACCACTGGGCCACAGACACACACACAGACACTGATACATAGCACACCACTGGGTCACACACAGACAGACACTGATACATAGCACACCACTGGGCCACAGACACACACAGACACTGATACATAGCACACCACTGGGCCACAGACACACACAGACAGACACTGATACATAGCACACCACTGGGCCACAGACAATCAGACACTGATACATAGCACACCACTGGGCCACAGACAGACACTGATACATAGCACACCACTGGGCCACAGACAGACACTGATACATAGCACACCACTGGGCAACAGACAGACAGACACTGATACATAGCACACCACTGGGCCACAGACAGACACTGATACATAGCACACCACTGGGCCACAGACAGACACACACAGACACTGATACATAGCACACCACTGGGCCACACACACACACAGACACTGATACATAGCACACCACTGGGCCACAGACACACACAGACACTGATACATAGCACAACACTGGGCCACACACACACACAGACACTGATACATAGCACACCACTGGGCCACAGACAGACACACACAGACACTGATACATAGCACACCACTGGGCCACAGACACACAGACAGACACTGATACATAGCACACCACTGGGCCACAGACACACAGACACTGATACATTAGCACACCACTGGGCCACAGACAGACACACAGACACTGATACATAGCACACCACTGGGCCACAGACACACAGACAGACACTGATACATAGCACACCACTGGGCCACAGACACACAGACACTGATACATTAGCACACCACTGGGCCACAGACACACAGACACTGATACATAGCACACCACTGGGCACACAGACACTGATACATGAGCACACCACTGGGCCACAAGACATACAGACACGGATATACACGATTATTTCCTTCTTCGTCGTTCGTGGGCTGCAACTCCAACTAACGCTTACTTGAATGTACACGAGTGGGCTTTTTTGTGTACGTGCATGACCGTTTTTACCCCGCCATGTAGGCAGCCATACTCCGTTTTCGGGGGTGTGCATGCTGTATATCTTCTTGTTTCCATAATCCACCGAACACTGACATAGATTACAGGATCTTTAACATGCAGTATTTGATCTTCTGCTTTGCCGCATACGCACGAAGGGGGTTCAGGCACTAGCAGGTCTGCACATCTGTTGACCTGGGAGATCAGAAAAATCTCCACCCTTTACCCACCAGGCGCCGTCACCGAGATTCGAACCCGGGACCCTCAGACTGAAAGTCCAACGCTTTAACCACTCAGCTGTTGCGCCCGTCACACATGGCATAAAATGTATGTGTAGTAGTTCACCACTGGCCACACACACACACACATACAAACAAACACACACACACACACACACACGGATACACGCGATATAAAATGTATGTGCGGTAAACTGATAACTGTTTAAGCCATCTACTCATCCATTGTCCAAGCTCAAGACTTAATTCCAAAAGCTTGCAGATGATGATGATGATGATGATAACAATTATTATATTTATATAGCGCTGAATCTTGTGCAGAGACAAATCAAATCCCTTTCACACCAGTCATTCACACGCACGCGTAACTCTAAAACTGGAGAAACTGAAGACAAGGAAGAGGTAGGGGAGGGAGGCTGTCTTGTGAAGAGGTGGGTTTTAAGGCTTTTCTACCAATGTTCTCATTAGCCACTGAAAAGATTTTGAATGATTATGAATAATCATTGCTTAACCCACTCAGTACGTCCAGTCCTCTCTTCTCCTCTACACAGAACCCTCGGATGTCCAGTGGGTGTCTGAATGACCCAACCTTTAGCTTCCGTCGTCAGAATTGTGGTATCCTTTGTCAACATTCACGTCTTCAGTATAAGAGCCTTCCGCTTGCAATATTTTGATGATGGTAATTGGGGTGAAACGCTGTCAACGTCGTCTCTTTCGCCGTTCGTATGGAGAGAGTTAAATATTTTCGGAAATGTTCACTTGGTCTCTTCCTTTGATGTTATTCACTTTTCCTTTGTCGTAAGTTAATACTTGTTGAATTGCATACAACCTGTTCTCCCTTCTATAGCACCTCATTCATTACGCATCATAAAATGAACGTTGAAATATAGAAAGAATAAATTGATGATTTCAGTTTCAGTTTCAGTTTCAGTAGCTCAAGGAGGCGTCACTGCGTTCGGACAGATCCATATACGCTACACCACATCTGCCAAGCAGATGCTTGACCAGCAGCGTAACCCAACGCGCTTAGTCAGGCCTTGAGAGAAAAAAAAAGTGAATAAATAATAGATAAGCTTACATAAATAAATAATAATTATAATATACAAAGGTAGTAGTAGTAATAATAATAATAATAATAAAATAATAATAAATAAATAAGATAACAATGATGATAAATAAGCAAATAAATGTAAAACAAGAAGACACACATTCACACATACACCCACACATGCATAACAGATATGCACCAAACATGCAGTTTCAGATATGAAAGCACAGTTAAATACATATAAACGTACATGAGCTCCAACACACACACACACACACACACACACACCACACACATTACCCTGCACCTCCTCTACCCCCCTCCTCTGATGATTTAACCAAACTAAATAAAAGCTACGGGTATTTCAGAAACATGTCTTTCATCTAAGACTGAGCGCTTTCTGCTCTCTGTTTTAACGCATAAAAAAACAACAAAAAAACCCATTGCTACATCTCTTGACACAATGCTGTTGACATTTTGAAGTAAGTGGGGTAAGAGGGGAATCCTTAAATTGTGCATATTATGCTTGGATAAGTGTTATTTTCTCAGAATATCATATTGTGGACAAATTGCCAGTACATGAATTTCACAAAATGTGCAGGTTTATTTTATTTTATTTTATTTTATTTTAGTTATTTATTTAGCTATCTTTATATCGCTTAGAGAGAGAGAGAGAGAGAGAGAGAGAGAGAGAGAGAGAGAGAGAGTGTGTGTACGTGATGATGATGATATTATTCAGGAAAGATACATCTACATCTAGTTGATGATGATTATGATTATGCTGCTGCTGCAGATATTGACCAGAAAAAGCTACATGTGTATGATGAGGATGAGGGGGAGGAGGACGACGATGATGATATTATCATCACTATCATTATCATCATCATCATCAACATCATCATCATAATTATGAGTAGTAGCATTAGTAGTAGTAGTAGTAGTCAGAAAATCTTCATCTGTGTGATGTCAATGATGATGATGATGATAATGATGATGATTAATCAGAAAAGGTAAGTCTGTACGATGATAATGGTTTCTCTTCTTCTTTTCCTTCTCATCATCATCATTATCATCATCATTATGATTTGTTGTAGTAGTAGTAAGTAGTAGTAGTAGTAGTAGTAGTAGCATAGTCAGAAAAGCTACATCTGTATGATAATGATGATGATGATGTTGATGGTGATGATGATTAATCAGAAAAGCTACAACTGTATGATGATGATGATGATAATGATGATGATGATGATGATGATGACGATGACGACTATGAGTAGTAGTAGTAGTAGTAGTAGTAGTAGTAGTAGTAGTAGTAGTAGCAGTAGTTGTAGCAGCAGCAGCAGCAAGAGAATGAGAAAGCTACACCTATATGATGATGATTATGATGATGGTTATTATCATCAACATCACCATTATTATCAGCATCATCATCATTAGGATCAGTATCAGCATTATTGATAAGAAAAGCAACATATGTGTGTTGATGATGATGGTTATTATTATCATGATTATGATTCTTCTTCTTATTATTATTATCATTATCACTATCATTATTATCATTATATGATGATGATGATCATCATCATCATCCACACCCACCCAACCCACATCCCCCCACCCATTCCCTCACCAACCCCCCTCCCCACCAAGCCTCCACCCACACCACAAACAACACACAATAACACACCACACCACACCACACCACACCACACCACAAACAATACAACACAACACACCACACCACACCACAAACAACACACCACACCACAAACAACACACCACACCACACTACAAACAACAAAACACAACACACCACAACACACAAAACACACCACACCACACAACAACACACCACACCACACCACAAACAACAAAACACAACACACCACACCATACCACACCACAAACAACAAAACACAACAACCCCACACCACACCACAACAAACCACAAACAAAACACCACACCACACCACACCACACCACAAACAACAAAACACAACAACCCCACAACACGCCACAACACCCAATACACCACACCACAGTACAGCACACCACAGCACAGCACAAACAACAAAACACAACACCCCACAACACACCAAAAAACAACACACCACAAGACCCAACACACCACAAGCAACACAGCACAGCACACCACACTACAAACAACAAAACACAACAACCCCACAAACACACCAAAAAACAACACACCACACCACACCACACCACACCACAAACAACAAAACACAACAACCCCACAAGACACCACAACACAAAGAAAACACCACACCACACCACACCACACCACACCACACCACAAACAACAAAACACAACAACCCCACAAGACACCACAACACAAAGAAAACACCACACCACACCACACCACACCACACCACACCACACCACAAACAACAAAACACAACAACCCCACAATACACCACAACACAAAGAAAACACCACACCACACCACACCACACCACAAACAACAAAACACAACAACCCCACAAGACACCACAACACAAAGAAAACACCACACCACACCACACCACACCACAAACAACAAAACACAACAACCCCACACCACGCCACAACACCCAACACAGCACAGCACAGTACAGCACACCACAGCACAGCACAAACAACAAAACACAACAACCCCACAATACACCACAACACAAAGAAAACACCACACCACACCACACCACACCACACCACACCACACCACAAACAACAAAACACAACAACCCCACAATACACCACAACACAAAGAAAACACCACACCACACCACACCACACCACACCACACCACACCACAAACAACAAAACACAACAACCCCACAATACACCACAACACAAAGAAAACACCACACCACACCACACCACACCACAAACAACAAAACACAACAACCCCACAAGACACCACAACACAAAGAAAACACCACACCACACCACCACACCACACCACAAACAACAAAACACAACAACCCCACAACACACCACAAACAAAACACCACACCACACCACACCACACCACAAACAACAAAACACAACAACCCCACGACACACCACACCACAAACAACACACCACACCACACCACAAACAACAAAACACAACAACCCCACGACACACCACACCACAAACAACACACCACACCACACCACAAACAACAAAACACAACAACCCCACGACACACCACACCACAAACAACACAGCACAGCACACCACACTCCCCACCTTTGGCACACTTGGGCTCCGAGCCCTCCCACACCCCGTCCTGGAGGCACTGCCGGGTCCGGCCCCCGATGAGGAAGAAGCCCGGGTCACAGCCGTACACCGCCTCGCTGCCCACGCCGCTGCTGCCCGTGCTGACCGTGCCGTTGGCGATGGGGGGCGGGGGTTCGCACCCAGCCGCTGCCGACACGCCTGGAGGGGGGTAGACAGAAGGCGCAGGGGTAGTGCAACACGTTGAAGCGCGGGCTGAGCACAGCGGGGTGGGTAGCGGGTTATGTAGGAGGGGGTGGGGGGGGGCGGGGAAGGTGGTTGCGGTGTGGGTGGAGGTTGCGGCGGGGGAGGAGGGAGGTGAGGGATAGGGGTTGGTAGGTGGTGGTTGGTTGGTGATGGTGGTGAAGGGTGGGTGAGTGGTGGTGTGAGAGGGTAAGTTGGGGGTGGGAGCGGTGAGGAAGGGTAGATTTTTTTTTTTGGCGAAGGTTGTTTGATGGTGGGGTGGAGTAGGGTGAGGGTGGGGTTGTTTAATGGTGGGGTGGGGTAGAGTGAGGGTGTGGTTGTTTAATGGTGGGGTGGGGTAGAGTGAAGGTGTAGTTGTTTAATGTTGGGGTGTGGTTGTTTGATGGTGGGGTGGAGTAGGGTGAGGGTGGGGTTGTTTAATGGTGGGGTGGGGTAGAGTGAAGGTGTGGTTGTTTAATGTTGGGGTGTGGTTGTTTAATGGTGGGGTGAGGTTGTTTAATGGTGGGGTGTGGTTGTTTAATGGTGGGGTGTGTGGTGGGGTGTGGTTGTTTAATGGTGGGGTGTGGTTGTTTAATGGTGGGGTGGGGTTGTTTGATGGTGGGGTAGGGTAGGGTGAGGGTAGGGTTGTTTAATGGTGGGGTGGGGTTGTTTGATGGTGGGGTGGGGTAGAGTGAGGGTAGGGTTGTTTAATGGTGGGGTGGGGTAGAGTGAGGGTGTGGTTGTTTAATGGTGGGGTGGGGTATGGTGAGGGTAGGGTTGTTTAATGGTGGGGTGAGGTAGAGTGAGGGTGGGGTTATTTAATGGTGGGGTGGGGTTGTTTAATGGTGGGGTGGGGTAGAGTGAGGGTGGGGTTGTTTAATGGTGGGGTGGGGTAGAGTGAGGGTGGGGTTGTTTAATGGTGGGGTGGGGTAGAGTGAGGGTGGGGTTGTTTAATGGTGGGGTGGGGTAGAGTGAGGGTGGGGTTGTTTAATGGTGGGGTGGGGTTGTTTAATGGTGGGGTGGGGTAGAGTGGGGGTGGGGTTATTTAATGGTGGGGTGGGGTGTTTAATGGTGGGGTGGGGTTGTTTAATGGTGGGGTGAGGTAGAGTGAGGGTGGGGTTATTTAATGGTGGGGTGGGGTTGTTTAATGGTGGGGTGGGGTAGAGTGGGGGTGGGGTTGTTTAATGGTAGGGTGAGGTAGAGTGAGGGTGGGGTTGTTTAATGGTGGGGTGGGGTAGAGTGAGGGTGGGGTTGTTTAATGGTGGGTGGGGTAGAGTGAGGGTTGGGTTGTTTAATGGTGGGGTGGGGTAGTGAGGGTGGAGTTGTTTAATGGTTGGGTGGGGTAGAGTGAGGGTGGCGGTTGTTTAATGGTGGGGTGGGGTAGAGTGGGGGTGGAGTTGTTTAATGGTGGGGTGGGGTAGAGTGAGGGTGGCGGTTGTTTAATGGTGGGATGGGATAGAGTGAGGGAGGGGTTGTTTAATGGTGGGGTGGGGTAGTGACACGACAGACAAGTAAGCAAGCAAACACGAAAGGTCGTGACATGACATGAAGAAGCAAAAGAGGTCAAGGAATGGGGATGTCAAGCACGGGGGGAAGAAGTGGAGGCAATACAAGCAGCACAAGCCAGGTGTGTGGGGGATGTGCGAGAAGGTTTGGGGAAGGAGGAGGAGGAGGATGGTGGATAGAATGGAAACAAGAGGAAAAAGAGACACAGACAGACAGACAGACAGACACGACACAGACGGCCAACAGAACAAGAACCAACAACAGACGGGGAATAAAGGGGAGGGGAAGGACAACACGGTGGGGGGGGGGGGGGGGGGGGGAAGGAAGGGGAGGGAGGGAGGGAAGGTATTAGAAGAAATCCAGAAAAAATCATCCGTTAACAGCAAGCAAGCAGGTCAGTGTTAAACAGCTACGTCAAGAAAGGAGGAACTGAGTTTGTCCAGAACGTCCAGAGTCACACACGCAGGCAGGTAAGAAAACGAAAAAGGAAACCCGATTAATCAACAAGCAGACAAGCCGCAGAGAGTTGGAACAGTGGTGTGTGACAAGCAGTCAAGACGTAATCACACACGTTACAACCAAGCAGCTCAAACGTACATTTCAGACCACACAAAGGTTTATCCAGAACTGAGATTATTGTTAACAGTGTCATGACAATATGTTGCAAATCAAACAAACAACTCAGAGATAAATCTTGAACAATAAACTTTTGTCTATAACCAAAAAAAATTATTGTACACAGTTGCATGACATGCACTATACACAAGCATCTCGAAAGTAATTTATAGACAACATTAAGATTTATCTAACAGTAAGATTGTTGTATACGTTTGATGACATTTTGTTTTATAGTATATTAAACATAACTTTCATACAGACAAGCAAGCAAGCAAAAACGAAAAAAATAACAACAAAATCCTTGAATCAAAGGGGATATTTCAACATTTGGCTGTTCGTTAAATGCAAGTTGAATAGATTAAAACATGATAACGTTTCGAAATAAAGCAATGCAAACATTTTCAGACCTTTGTCGACGCTTTGGAAACAATGAATACAAAAACAGGCAGACAAACACACACACACACACACACACACACACACACATTGCTCACGAACGACACATACTCTTTCATTTCAAACTGATCTCTTTTCCATTAAAGAACACAAAGTATTAAGCTATGTGTAATACAACAGTGTAAATACTAACGCTTGAACCAATCGTAACTGATCCTCGTTCATTTGATGGTTTAAAAATAACCCAATTTTTGTCCACAAGGAAGCAATACATTCAACTGACAAGGTTGTTGTTGTTGTTTTTCTTAAAACGAAGAAAGTAATTTAAGCTATGTTGTAATACAACAGTGTAAATACTAACGCTTGAACCAATCGTAACTGATCCTCGTTCATTTGATGGTTTAGAAAATAACCCAATTTTTGTCCACAAGGAAGCAATACATTCAACTGACAAGGTTGTTGTTGTTGTTGTTTTTCTTAAAACGAAGAAAGTAATTTAAGCTATGTTGTAATACAACAGTGTAAATGCTCACGCTTGAACCAATCGTAACTGATCCTCGTTCATTTGATGGTTTAAAAAATAACCCAATTTTTGTCCACAAGGAAGCAATACATTCAACTGACAAGGTTGTTGTTGTTGTTTTTCTTAAAACGAAGAAAGTAATTTAAACTATGTTGTAATACAACAGTATAAATGCTCACGCTTGAACCAATCGTAACTGATCCTCCTTCATTTGATACTCCGGGTTCATTTGTTTTCAAAGTGGGGCAAAAAAAAAAAAAAAAAATGTCGATGACCTCCCCCCCCCCCCCCTTTATTCTGACAACTTCATTTTTTCTTTTGGTAAATGAAGTCATGAAAAAAGTTCAGCTGTGCTGAAACCACTTCAGTTTCCGCGTTTCGCAAGACACCAAAAATCGTGACACACACAATTCCTCACAGCAATGGAACGAGATTAGTTTCTTTCATTTGAGGACAGTGATTTTATCTTTCTTGTGGACGAAAAATCAAGAAACAATGAGTAGAAAGAGAGAGAGAAAAACACGAAGAAAGTAGAATTGATGCAATCTTAACCCAGTGAGTGTGACTCTCAAAGAACGCAGAACGCACGGCCAAACAACTGAACAGGCCCAGAGGCACAAACAGTCAGGCCATTCAAAACTGCACCCATCTCTAACGAGAACTTTGAGATACTTAGACCATACGATATTTTAACTTAAAGTCAGAATGGAGAAAAAACACGAACTAAACCCCACAACAACCGAACCTGTCACATTCATATAAAAGAAAACAATAAGTTGCATAGATCTTGAGATGGCAAAGGCGAACTAAAGAAAGATACAACTTGTAGCTGAAGTCCTTGGATGTCGCTGGCTAATTCTTTTGATCTATATATATATATACCAGTATTATGAATGTGAGAGCTAAATTTCTTTCGAGTAAGATTTCCGTATCTTTGTGTGGACATCCCGCAGATAACTGTCTTATCTTGAGGAGAATAAGAGGGAGGAGGGAGGAGAAGGAGCAAAAACAGAGAAAGCAAAAGAAGAACTTGAAACTGGAGGAGGAAGAAAGAAGAACAGCAACAAGAACAAGATCAAGAAGTACAAGATGAAGTACAAGGAGAGAAGAAGACCCCCCCCCCCCCACACACACACCCACCCACCAACCAACCCTCCCACCCCACCCCACCCCTCCCCAACAAACAAGTCATCAAACCAACTAACCAACCAACCAACCAACCAAACCAAACCAACCCAAACCCAACCAAAAACAACAACCACCCCAACAACAACGAAACGACACCCCCACAAAACACCAGCACCAGCACCAGCACCACCAGCCAGGATAAGGACTCACTGACGCAGGTCATGTTGGGCCCCACCCAGATGCCGCCGCCCACACACCATGCCCTGTCCACGCTGTTCTTGCGGGGCACGTAGCCGGGGTCACACTGGTAGCGGAGGAAGGAGCCCAGGTCGTAGCTGCCTCCGTCCTGCTGGGACCCCGTGTGGTGGGCGTGGTGCACGATGGGCGGGCTGGCGCACAGGTGGGTCTTGTCCGCTGGAAACACACACACACACACACACACACACACACACACGCACACACGGGCGCGCACACACACAGACACACATACGCACGCACACACACACACACACACACACACAGGGGTCGGGGGGGGGGGGGAAGTGAGGAGGAGGGTTAGAATACAATACGATACAATACGATGCAATACACTGCAATGCTATGCAATGCAATACAACTAAACGCAACGCAACGCAAAGCAATGCTATGCAATGCCATACAATACAATATAGCACAACACAACACAGCACAACACAATGCTATTCAATGCAATACAATACACTATTTTACAATCCAATCCAATACAACACAATACAATGCATCTTTATTAATCGCGCGCGCGCGCACACACACACACACACACACAAAACCCACCACAACCGCCGCCGTAACCACCAACACCCCCTATCCAAACAAGTCCTCAGAAACTTGTGGTTGTGAACACGCCTCACTCCCTACACACACACACACACACACACCACCCAACAAAGTACCCAGAAACTTGTGATTATGAACCCCCACCCCCACCCCCCACAAAAACACACACACACAAACACAGAGAGACACTACCCTCCCCCCTCTCCAACCACACACAACCCCACACAACACCCCCCACCCCCACAAGTCCAGACAAAGTACCCAGAAACGTGGTTATGAAGACCACCCCCACCCCACACACACACACACACACACACAGTCCAGACACAGTACCCAGAAACACGTGGTGATGACTCCCCCCCCCCCCCCACACACACACACACCCACTATTCCCCATCCCCTACAACACACAACCACCACCCCCACAGTCCAGACTCAGTACCCAAAAACTTGTGGTTATGAACACCCCCCCCCTCCCCTCCCCCCCCCCCCCCCCCCCCCCCCCCCCCCCTCCCCCCAACCCCCACACACAGTACCCAGAAACTTGTGGTTCAGCTCGCAGCGGGGCTCGTCACCGTTCCAGGTCTCGTCGCCCTGGCAGACGCGGGCAGGCATGCCTACCAGGGTGTACCCGTCATGGCACGTGTAGCGGGCCACGGCCCCGAAACGGTTAAAGGGCAGGATGTCCACCTTGGGGTTTAAACATTTTTAATATCAAGAAACAAGGTGCAATACAGCGTTCAATTAATAAGACTTGAGCAACAACAAGCATGAGCTTATATCGTGCTCGTTCATATGTAACAAGCAATACACAAACGCAATGGATGTCCACCTTGGGGTTCAACAAACCTTTCAGTCACTCCCATTTCTTCAGGAAACAGCACTGTGTACATGTTCACGAACAAAACAACAACAACAACAACAAACCACCACCAACAACAACAACAACAAACAAACAAAACAGGGAACGACTGTTGGCCCAGTGGTAACACACGCGTCCGCCTAGGAAGCGAGAGAATCTGAGCGCACTGGTTCGAATCCTTCAGTCGCCTGCATTTTTTCTCCCCCCTCCACCTTGAGTGGTGGTCTGGACAACAACAAAAACCGAGGTCCCGTGTGCAGCATGCACTTAGCGCACGTAAAAGAACCCACGGCAACTAAAGGGTTGTCCGTGGCAAAATTATGTAGAAAAATTCATTTCGACAGGAAAACAAATAAAATAGCAGGCTGGAAAAAATACAACAACAAAAATGGGTGGCGCTCTCAGAGTAGTGACGCGCTCTCCCTGTGGAGAGCAGTCCGAATTTCACACAGATAAATCTGTTGTGACAAAAAAAAAGAGTAATACAATACAATAAAATAAAATACAACAACAGTGCTTACAAGCTAACAGCTTTTAACGTGCTCGAGTTTGTGATAAAAATTAATTTCATTTGCTTTTAGTTTTGACGGCTGCTGAAAAAACGCTACGAACAAATGCAACTATGTTGAAATAAACGTTTTCCAGCTGCAAATGAGATGACAGCTGTTGAAGTCAATGTTCCCTTCTTTTGAGATGCAGCCGTGGTTAGGTTAACTCTCTCCATACGAACGGCGAAAGAGACGACGTTAACAGCGTTTCACCCCAATTACCATCATCAAAATATTGCAAGTGGAAGGCTCTTCTACTGAAGAGGTGAATGTTGACAATGAATACCACAATTCTGACGACGGAAGCTAAAGGTTTGGTCATTCAGACACCCACTGGACATCCGAGGGGTCTGTGTAGAGGAGAAGAGAGGACTGGCCGTACTGAGTGAGTTAAAAAAAAATACTGAGAAAACATGACGGTAAATACTCAACACGATCACTGTCAGATGCATTGTTCACAACGTATGTTGAAATAAACGGTTTTCCACTTGCAAACAAGACGACAGCTATTGAAGTCAATGTTCGACGGGCGCAATAGCCGAGTGGTTAAAGCGTTGGACTTTCAATCTGAGGGTCCCGGGTTCGAATCACGGTGACGGCGCCTGGTGGGTAAAGGGTGGAGATTTTTTACGATCTCCCAGGTCAACATATGTGCAGACCTGCTAGTGCCTGAACCCCCTTCGTGTGTAAATGCATGCAGAAGATCAAATACGCACGTTAAAGATCCTGTAATCCATGTCAGCGTTCGGTGGGTTATGGAAACAAGAACATACCCAGCATGCACACCCCCGAAAGCGGAGTATGGCTGCCTACATGGCGGGGTAAAAACGGTCATGCACGTAAAAGCCCACTCGTGTACATGCGAGTGAACGTGGAGGTTGCAGCCCACGAACGCAGAAGAAGAAAAGTCAATGTTCCCTCTCCGTTTTTTTAGCTGCAGCTGGCAGTGGTTAATGAAAATACTGAAAAGACATGACGGACAGTATCAAACACGATCATTGTCAGATTGATTGTTCACAACATATGTTGAAAATAAACGCTTTCCACTTGCGAACAAATGACAGCTGTCGAAGTCAATGTTCCCTTTTCTTTTGAACTGCAGCAGCTGTGAATATTCAACATGATGATTTTCCGACTCACTGTTCACAAACTAATACAACAGAAACAAGTGCAGGAGAAGAAGAACAAGGATGTGTCCCACCTTGCCGTTAGGGATGGGTTGGGGAACAGGCAGGCAGCGTAGGTCTGCAACACATCACCACAGTGTTAACACATCACTACAGTGTTAACACAGTGTCAACACATCGCCACAGTGTCAACACATCGCCACAGTGTCAACACATCACTACAGTGTTAACACATCACTACAGTGTTAACATATCACTACAGTGTCAACAGTGTTAACACATCGCCACAGTGTTGACACATCACTACAGTGTTAACACATCACTACAGTGTTGACACATCAACACAGTGTCAACACATCACCACAGTGTCAACACATCACAGCGTCAACACATCACCACAGTGTCAACACATCACAGTGTCAACACATCACAGTGTCAACACATCACCACAGTGTCAACACATCACCACAGTGTCAACACATCACCACAGTGTCAACACATCACATTGTCAACACATCACAGTGTCAACACATCACCACAGTGTCAACACATCAGTGTCAACACATCACCACAGTGTCAACACATCACCACAGTGTCAACACATCACAGTGTCAACACATCACAGTGTCAACACATCACCACAGTGTCAACACATCACCACAGTGTCAACACATCACCACAGTGTCAACACATCACCACAGTGTCAACACATCAGTGTCAACACATCACCACAGTGTCAACACATCAGTGTCAACACATCACCACAGTGTCAACACATCACAGTGTCAACACATCAGTGTCAACACACCACAGTGTCAACACATCACAGTGTCAACACATCAACGTGTCAAGACATCAGTGTCAACACATCACAGTGTCAACACATCACCACAGTGTCAACACATCACCACAGTGTCAACACATCACAGTGTCAACACATCACAGTGTCAATATATCAACGTGTCAACACATCAGTGTCAACACATCACAGTGTCAACACATCAACACAGTGTCAACACATTACAGTGTCTCATTGTCAACACACTGTCCAAGTGTCAACACATCACAGTGTCATCAGTGTCAACACATCACAGTGTCAACACATCAACACAGTGTCAACACATCATCACAGTCTCAGTTTGTTACAGTCTGGTTTAAATAATCTTTAATTGTTCAACAGTACACAAAATTAATGGTTACGACAGAAGAAAAGACAAAAAATGCATCAACATACTTAACCACAGGAGCAAGGCAAAAAAAAACCCAACAACTTTGTTTTATAATAAATTTAATCATTAAAAGGCGTTCTGAATTTGTAATTATAAAGCTTTGGGTAAAAAAAAAAAATTAAAAAAAAAAAAAAAAAAAAAAAAAATATATATATATATATATATATATATATATATATATATATATATATATATATATAAAGGCCTGAACGCAGATTCGATTCGAACCACGCATGTTCAGGTGTGAAGATTTTGTCTTAGTCACTGCACTCTAGCGGATCTATCAATGACGTTCAAAAATTAATATCGCAGCATGCATAATCATGTTATTTAGGTGTATCTCTGGCATTTAAGAATTCTTTAAAGTCCGCGGTAAAGGAGACGTTGCCATCGCCGCAATCACACTGCAACACTTAGCCGTTTTCTCTGGATCTAGATAGATGTATGACAAGTTTAGTTACACTCGCCGGGAAAGCACGACACGGTCGATTCAATTTCT
>NC_134889.1:24207461-24214961 GCF_041734735.1 Babylonia areolata | reverse complement strand
AGATCAACCTTTTTTTTTTTTGTTCATCTTATTTTCGTCTTCACCGTTCTCAAATGTCTGAACCGCCCTGTCTTGTGTACACCACACAGCCAAGCAGCTGCCCTTACGTCGTGTCCGCCATGTTGGAAGGTGACGTCAGTCTGTCTGAAGGCACGTCACGTGGCCAGAGTCATGCACTCAATCAAGGACTGCAGGAAGCGAGCACGTGTTTATGACAGACCCAACAGCAGGAGGTAAAAAAACAGATCGAGTCTCGGACACAATATCATTTTGACAAACAAGCATTAAAAAAAAAGAAGAAAAAGAGTAGATGCGATGTCTTCTTCTTCTTCTGCGTTCACTCGTATGCACACGAGCGGGCTTTTACGTGTATGACCGTTTTTACCCCGCCATGTAGTCAGCCATACTCCGTTTTCGGGGGTGTGCATGCTGGGTATGTTCTTGTTTCCATAACCCACCGAACGCTGACATGGATTACAGGATCTTTAACGTGCGTATTTGATCTTCTGCTTGCAAGATGCGATGTCAGATCACTAAGCGATTGGTGCCGTCAGTAAGGTAGCTTAGTAGCAGGCTGGTGTCCTGCGATATGTTGTTTCAGAACAGACGCCGCTAGCAGAAGAACACCCCCGAAGTGACTCAGCAGCAGTGCAGGGTCTCCTCTGGCGTGTGACCTTCTGGCGACGTAGGATCCTCAGTTATCAGCGGAATGCCGGCGCGCTGATACAGCAGGCAGAGGAACCCGGGTGTGATTGACTGTTGTAAGGTGGGGGGAGGGGCGGTGCGGGTGGGGTGGGGGGTGGGTGGGAGAGGTGGCTGGGGGGGGTGGCTGGAATGAGCGGCGTGGGAGTTGTGTCACTGAAACGGTTCAGATGATTGAGGCAGCGAAAACAATAACAACGATAAAACAACGCAAGAAGAAGAGAAGGGAAAAAAAAGACATCAGGAAGGGAGCACATGCTAATGTCGTGGACAAACAAGCAGTTTCAGTTTCAGTTTTCTGGTGGCAAAGCGTGCGGGCTAATCCATAAACTATGCACCTCATCTGCTGTGTAAAAGAGAAAAAAAGAGCAGATGCCTGACTTGTATAAAGGCAACGTGCTGGTCAGGCTGTGGGAGAGAGAGGAAGGGATATAAAGAGAAAGAGAGGCAGACAGGCAGAAAGAAAAACATACAGAGAGACAGAGAGGGTGACAGATATATAGAGACACCGAGAGAGAGAGAAACAGACAGACAGAGAGAGGGAGAGAGAAAGAAACAGAAAGACAGAGAGACAGAGCGATGGAGAGACAGAAAGACAGAGAGACAGACAGACGGAGAGGGAGAGACAGAAAGACAGAGACAGTGAGAGACAGGAACAGAGCGACAGGAGAGAGAGAGAGACAGAGGGAGATATATACAGAGAGAGTAACAAAGACAGAAAGGACAGAGAGAAGGAGGGAGAGAGAGACAGAGACAGAGAGGAACAAAATACAAAGTAATCAAATGAAGATGGCGATGTCGAAGTTTTACAGCGATATGTGAAGGGAGAGAAAAAAACAAAACATCGGGTTCCCTGTAGGCCTACGGGAAAAAAAAAAAAAAAACGTTGATTCTGGGGTGGGTTTTTTTCCCCCCTCTCTAATGTGGCTGTGGTGTGGTGTGTGTGGTGGGGAAAACCCAGGACTGCGTGGACACACTCCGGCCCTGAAATCGCTTCTTCTTTCTGCTCGGTTGAGCTGCGGACCAGGATGATACGAACTGCACTGACACTTCGATTCCGACTCTGACAAAACTTCATGCCCTGCACCTGCAGACCCCCAGAGAGGTGAGGGAGTGGGGTGGTGGGGGTGGGGGTGGGGGTGGGGGAAGGGGGTGGTGGATGAGGGGAGGTGAGATGGGTGTGTGTGTGGGGGGGGGGTGGGGGGGTTGGGGATTGAGGGGGGGGAGGGTCAATTCAGTTCTCCGGAAAGGTAAGGTCTTTTACTTTCTGCGCCGGTTGTTGGATTGAACTGAATTGCTCACCCGGATCCTCTCTCTGTCTCTGCCTCTCTCTCTGTCTCTCTCTCTGTCTGTCTGTCTCCCTGTGTCTCTCCCTCTCTCCCTGTCTCTCCCTCTCTGTCTCACCCCCCCCTCACACACACACACACACACACACACACACAGAGTTTATACGCACACACACACGCAGGGTCATTTACTTTCTGTCAGCTGTTGGATTGCACTGAATAGCCCACCGGATCCACAGACCCACAAACACACATACACAACACAACACAACACAACACACACACACACAGAAGAAGAAGAACAACAAGAGAGACAGAGACAGATCGACAGACAGAGACACAGGGACAGAGAGACATACATACAAAGAGACAGAGAGGCAGAGAGAAACAAACATTAAAACATTGTTGAAAGTCACGCCTTTTCCCATGATGCCGTCACGACAGGACAGCTTCCGCTTCCGTCCTCCCATCAGGCCACAAGAAATCTGTGCTGGGAGAGAGGTGCTCCGGAAACCGGTTAGCACTGACAGCCCGCTCCTGATATCCCTTCACTTTGCCTGGCCGGTCTGAACGATACACATTGAACCGACACTTCGATTTCGTCTCTTTCCGAATTCCATGCGGCCTTCCTTCAGACCCCATGAGGTAGAAGAGGGAGAATGGAGAGCGGGTGGGGTGGGTGGGGGGGGGGGAGAGAGAGAGAGGGGAGGAGGGCTGAATTCGATCCTCAAAAACACACACACACAGAGCTTCGGCACTTCAGCCTGCCTGCCATCAGACTTGCACTCAATTACCCACTTATCCATTCGCTCGTGTGCACAAACGCATACCCCCCCCCCCCTCCCCCTTCTTCGAGACAGCTATGTTTGTGTGTTTTTTGGGGAAAAGATATCGTTTGTATTTCATGCTTTTAATACAGGACTGTTTCATACCATTAATCAACACACTGGACAGGACTGTTTCATACCATCAAGAAACACACTGGACCGTATGAAGATCGTGCTGACATCAGTTAATCAAGAAAAGAAAACTAAATAGGTATGGCCGCACAACTAGGTCCTTGCTGAATCCAAACCAGTCCTCCAAAGGACTGTTGAGGGATGGAGACAAAAAGAAAAAAACAACAACTATGGACTGACAATACTGCAGAATAGGACAGAAAGGAAAACCATTCTGCAGGGTCAAGGTCTTTAGGAATTTGGCACACAGCTGACAGACCTCGAGAAATCCGGTGAACAGTTCTACCCCGATTCTTCACAAAGTGAAAGGGAAAAGAAGAAGAGTTCCCTACCGTGTGGTAAAACACAGCACAGTATAATGCAGCACACACATAACAGCTGAATGCAGTACAGTATAGTGCGGATGAAATAAATGGTGACTGCTTGACCTTTTGAACCGAAGTTTAAAATGGCAATAGGCGGTATAGGATCGGACCAAAGATGCCTCAAGATGAAGAAAAAACAACGTTTCGAGTCTGACCCTTGGTCAAGAATCGTCTTAGACTCGCCGACAAAGAGTCTAAGGCTCGAAACGTTGTTTAAAACTCTTGACAAAGAGTCTAAGACTCGAAACGTTGTTTAAAACTCTTGACAAAGAGTTTAAGACTCGAAACGTTGTTTAAAACTCTTGACAAAGGGTCTAAGACTCGAAACGATATTTAAAACTCTTGACAAAGAGTCTAAGACTGGAAACGCTATTTAAAAACTCTTGACAAAGAGTCTAAGACTCGAAACGCTGTTTAAAACTCTTGACAAAGAGTCTAAGACTCGAAACGCTATATAAAACTCTTGACAATGAGTCTAAGACTCGAAACGCTATTTAAAACTCTTGACAAAGAGTCTAAGACTCGAAACGTTGTTTAAAACTCTTGACAAAGAGTAAGACTCGAAACGTTGTTTAAAACTCTTGACAAAGAGTCTAAGACTCGAAACGCTATTTAAAACTCTTGACAAAGAGTCTAAGACTCGAAACGTTGTTATATCTTCACCTCAAGGTGTCCCTGACTTTACACCACCCATTATATTTTTAACACAGTATGGGACGGTGGAGGAGCTGTGGTAGAAAAGGTCAGACGTTGAACTTCTGGATCCAGTGTTCGCCAGTGACCAGGGTTCGACGCCGTGTTTCGGCACGGTGCTGTGTCTGTAAGTACGGCACTGCACTCTCTAACATGGTGCTGTGTCTCTGAGAAAGGCACTGCACTCTCTGGCATGGTGCTGTGTCTCTGAGAAAGGCACTGTACTCTCTGGCACGGTGCTGTGTCTCTGAGAAAGGCACTGTACTCTCTGACATGGTGCTGTGTCTCTGAGAAAGGCACTGTAGTCTCTGGTATGGTGCTGTGTCTCTGAGAAAGGCACTGTAGTCTCTGGCATGGTGCTGTGTCTCTGAGAAAGGCACTGTAGTCTCTGGCACGGTGCTGTGTCTCTGAGAAAGGCACTGTACTCTCTGGTATGGCGCTGTGTCTCTGAGAAAGGCACTGTACTCTCTGGCACGGTGCTGTGTCTCTGAGAAAGGCACTGTACTCTATGGTACGGTTCTGTGTCTCTGAGAAAGGCACTGCACTCTCTGACATGGTACTGTGTCTCTGAGAAAGGCACTGTACTCTCTGGCAGGGTGCTGTGTCTCTGAGAAAGGTACTGTAGTCTCTGGCAGGGTGCTGTGTCTCTAAGAAAGGCACTATACTCTCTGCCATGGTGCTGTGTCTCTGAGAAAGGCACTGCACTCTCTGACATGGTGCTGTGTCTCTAAGAAAGGCACTGTAGTCTCTGGCACGGTGCTGTGTCTCTGAGAAAGGCACTGTACTCTCTGGCACGGTGCTGTGTCTCTGAGAAAGGCACTGTACTCTCTGGCACGGTGCTGTGTCTCTGAGAAAGGCACTGTACTCTCTGACATGGTGCTGTGTCTGTAAGTACGGCACTGCACTCTCTGCCATGGTGCTGTGTCTGTAAGTACGGCACTGCACTCTCTAACATGGTGCTGTGTCTCTGAGAAAGGCACTGCACTCTCTGACATGGTGCTGTGTCTCTGAGAAAGGCACTGTACTCTCTGGCAGGGTGCTGTGTCTCTGAGAAAGGTACTGTAGTCTCTGGCAGGGTGCTGTGTCTCTAAGAAAGGCACTATACTCTCTGCCATGGTGCTGTGTCTCTGAGAAAGGCACTGCACTCTCTAACATGGTGCTGTGTCTCTAAGAAAGGCACTGTAGTCTCTGGCACGGTGCTGTGTCTCTGAGAAAGGCACTGTACTCTCTGGCACGGTGCTGTGTCTCTGAGAAAGGCACTGTACTCTCTGGCACGGTGCTGTGTCTCTGAGAAAGGCACTGTAGTCTCTGGCATGGTGCTGTGTCTCTGAGAAAGGCACTGTACACTGGTATGGCGCTGTGTCTCTGAGAAAGGCACTGTACTCTCTGGCACGGTGCTGTGTCTCTGAGAAAGGCACTGTAGTCTCTGACATGGTGCTGTGTCTGTAAGTACGGCACTGTACTCTCTGCCATGGTGCTGTGTCTCTGAGAAAGGCACTGTACTCTGGCACGGTGCTGTGTCTCTGAGAAAGGTATTGTACTCTCTGACATGGTGCTGTGTCTCTGAGAAAGGCACTGTAGTCTCTGACATGGTGCTGTGTCTCTGAGAAAGGCACTGTACTCTCTGACATGGTGCTGTGTCTCTGAGAAAGGCACTGTACTCTGGTATGGTGCTGTGTCTCTGAGAAAGGCACTGTAGTCTCTGGCATGGTGCTGTGTCTCTGAGAAAGGCACTGTACTCTCTGGCACGGTGCTGTGTCTCTGAGAAAGGCACTGCACTCTCTGGCACGGTGCTGTGTCTCTGAGAAAGGCACTGTACTCTCTGGTATGGTGCTGTGTCTCTGAGAAAGGCACTGTAGTCTCTGGCACGGTGCTGTGTCTCTGAGAAAGGCACTGCACTCTCTGACATGGTGCTGTGTCTCTGAGAAAGGTAGTCTCTGGTATGTTGCTGTGTCTCTGAGAAAGGCACTGTACTCTCTGGTATGGTGCTGTGTCTCTGAGAAAGGCACTGTAGTCTCTGGCACGGTGCTGTGTCTCTGAGAAAGGCACTGTAGTCTCTGGCACGGTGCTGTGTCTCTGAGAAAGGCACTGTAGTCTCTGACACGGTGCTGTGTCTCTGAGAAAGGCACTGTACTCTCTGACACGGTGTTGTGTCTCTGAGAAAGGTACTGTACTCTCTGACATGGTGCTGTGTCTCTGAGAAAGGCACTGTACTCTCTGTTATGGCGCTGTGTCTCTGAGAAAGGCACTGTAGACTCTGGCACGGTGCTGTGTCTCTGAGAAAGGTACTGTACTCTCTGACATGGTGCTGTGTCTCTGAGAAAGGCACTGTACTCTCTGTTATGGCGCTGTGTCTCTGAGAAAGGCACTGTAGACTCTGGCACGGTGCTGTGTCTCTGAGAAAGGTACTGTACTCTCTGTTATGGCGCTGTGTCTCTGAGAAAGGCACTGTAGTCTCTGGCACGGTGCTGTGTCTCTGAGAAAGGCACTGAGCGTTTTAGGACAGTCGGCGTTGGGGATGGTTCCCAAAGGCCACACTAGCCCCCCAAGGCTGCAGCACTAAGAGCCAGTGCATACTTGCCTCCTAATTTCAGAGTCATAGTCCTTCACAAAAGACTAAGCTGTAAATGAATTCCCACTGCAGTGGAGAAACAATTGATCATACAGCTCTCACTCTGCTGTTGACCCCTACTATCATGAACACCAAAATAATGCTACAATAACGAAACGCAATACAGTGCATTACGCACCAAATGCACGTGGATGTACTGACGTCGCTGTGTTTGTGCTTCAACGGTGGAGTCTGCCACAGCAGGCTATTTCCTTCAGAAGCACATTAGCATGTGCGCTTTCGATTAAAACTCTTTCCATACGAGCGGCGAAAGAGACGACGTTAACAGCGTTTCTCCCCAATTACCACCATCAAAATATTACAAGCGGAAGGCTCTTACACTGAAGAGGTGAATGTTGACAAAGAATACCACAGTTCTGACGACGGAAGCTAAAGGTTGGGTCATTCAGACACCCACTGGACATCCGAGGGGTCTGTGTAGAGGAGAAGAGAGGACTGGCCGTACTGAGTGAGTTCAAGTTTGAACTTCAATGTAGTTGTCTGAATGAAAATCACTCTGACAGGTATCAGCTCGATGATAAAAAAATAAATAAAAGAAAAATAAAGCACTGGGTGCTGCGATGTCAAGGTTCTTATTACAGAAAACAACAACAACAAACCTTCACTCACCATTTCACGAATCCTCTTTCCCTCTCATCTCATATAACCCCCCGTCTTCTTCCCAATCACTAAACTTCGAACACACTTGTTTTTTTTTGGTTTTTTTTTTTCCATACTGGTAATCTATTCAATCTCTTTCAAAACTGACAAGCGTCTGTCTGGAAATTTCATTATCGTTGTTTTCAAACACGCCATCCGTTTTTATTGCTTGATGAACAATTCAGACAAAACTCTCTCTCTCTCTCTCTCTCTCTCTCTCTGTG
>NC_134889.1:24199961-24204961 GCF_041734735.1 Babylonia areolata | reverse complement strand
CACACACACACACACACACACACACAGATAGGCAGACAGATAGACATACAGACAGACAGATAGGCAGACAGACAGACAGACAGTCAGTCAGAAAGACAGACAGATAGATAAATAGACAGACAGATAAATAGACAGACAGATAGAAAAATAGACAGACAGACAGATAGATAAATAGACAGACAGATAAACAGACAGACAGACATACAGATAGATAAATAGACAGACAGACAGATAAACAGACAGACAGACATACAGATAGATAAATAGACAGACAGACAGATAAACAGACAGACAGACAGATAGATAAATAGACAGACAGACAGACAAATAGACAGACAGACTAAGGAAAGAAGGGAGGAAGGGGTGAAGGAACGTAGCAAGAAGGAAAGAGAGAAAGGGAGGGGGAAAAAAGAAGATGGAAAGAAAGAAAAGAAGACACTGAGAACGAGCGAGGATCAATGGAGAGAGAGACAGACAGACACACACACAGAGAGGGAGACACACAGAGAGAGAAACAGAGAGAGCGACACAGACAGAGACAGAGAGAGAGAGACAGACAGACAGACAGAGACAGAGAGAGAGGGACAGACAGAGAGAGAAACACATAAAATACATACATAAAAACCACGAGGGAGACAAAAAAAAGTTAACCGCTTGCAGACATGCACCATGCATATAAAGTGCAGTCAATAGATAGATACATACATACATACATGCATAGATAAATAAATGTAATAGAGTTTCCACTTCATTCTAAGCTTTCATTACAAAGAAATCGATTCCGTAGTTAATTCTGAAAATGAAACGGCTTCAGTCCCTCTACTCTTCAGTTTTTCCATTCCACACCCCCTGCCCCACCACGCCCCTTCCGCCCCGACCCACAGTGAGGTTATGATGTCACGCGTCTTATCATTTGACGTAATACAATGACGTCATTATTCACACCCCCCCCCCCCCCCCCCCCGCCCCCCTCCTTGTTACGTTACCGCAAGGGCTGGAATTCGATTAACCAAAAAAATAATACACAGCAAAACCAGCCCCTCTATCTTCTGTATTGAGTTCAGGACCTGGACTCTGGTGGAGAGGACAGCCGGTGCACTATCCCAGATTGTCCCCCCACCCCCACCCCGGAAAGGTCCCTGTGTGGGGACAATCTGACTTGCTGGAAATGTCCCCCGCGGGGACATATATATATATATATATATTTTTTTTTTTTTTTCTCAAGGCCTGACTAAGCGCGTTGGGTTACGCTGCTGGTCAGGCATCTGCTTGGCAGATGTGGTGTAGCGTATATGGATTTGTCCGAACGCAGTGACGCCTCCTTGAGCTACTGAAACTGAAACTGAAACTCCCCCGCGGGGATTTTCTCACTGTTCATAATGTCCCCTGCGGACAGGTTCAGCGGCCAAAATGTCCCCACTTGCTGCGTTTCAGCCATTTTGAGGGTTGGGTGGGTGACATTCCAGAACGAGGCTAAAACGCAAGAAGGGGGACATTCTGGCCGATGAAAATATCCGCAGGGGACATTATGAACGGTGAGAAAGTCCCCGGGGATTCTCCTCCGGGAACGTTTCCGGGGGGGGGGGGGGGGGGGGGGGACAATCTGGGATACTACACCGGGCATAAACTGGCAAGTCTGCAGGTGGCAGGTGGGGGCGAGGCGAGGGGAAGGAGAGGGGGGTGGGGGTGAGGAGGACAAGGGGAAGGAATTCCGGCCCAGGCTGAAATTGTCGGAAGGGGGGGAAAAGGGGGAAGTGGGGACAGGGGGCGGAGTAGGGGGAGAGGGGGCGGTGGAGGGGGGGGGGGGGGGTAGGTGTGTGGGTGGGTGTGTTCTGTTTCCGTCGTGCTTAAAATATTCATCCTCTGTCAGAGACACCTTGCAATTTTATGACCACCCACCCACCTCTCTCTCTCTGTCTCTCTGTCTGTCTCTCTCTCTGTCTGTCTGTCTCTCTCTCTGTCTCTCTCTCTCTCTTATTACTCCTTTCTGTCAGAGACACCTTGCAATTTTATGCCCCCCCCCCCCCCCCTCTCTGTCTCTTTCTCTGTCTGTCTGTCTCTCAGTACTCCTTCCCACCCTTTCACCACCCCACTCCCCGATTTTCTCTTCTGCCGAATCTTACGGTGCCAGGCAAGATGTGTTGATGTTATTTGAATACGTCCCCCCCCCCACACCCCCACCCCTTCTACCTCTATTACTACCAATTTAATTCATTTATGACAGACGATCACAAAAGCAAAATATCAATTGCCACGCAATACACACACGCACGCGCGCGCTCGCACACACACACACACACACACACACACACACACACATATATATATATATATATATATATAGAGAGAGAGAGAGAGAGAGAGAGAGAGAAACAGTGACAGAGATGGGTGGATTGGTGGATGGACAGACAGACAGACAGACAGACAGATGGCAATACCTGATGACTGAGGTGAATATAAACACGGGGTGGGAGCATTATGTCACTAAGGTAGAACATTATTCACGGGATAAATCCCCATTCAGCAGACAGGACGGCACTTGAACACACGGGGTGAGCCTGGTCACAATGCCACCCCGACCACACAAAGCCCCCCCCCCCCCCCGGACAAAACCATGCCGCCGGGGGGGGCACAAACTACAGGTGGGGGCTGGGAAGGAGACAACGACATGAGAACACACAGCGCCGCTGCTGCCATGCCACAGACCTAAACCGATCTCGTCACAGGATGTGCCAGAAAAGTGATGTTTATTTATGACATCTCTTGACCATCACGATAAAATATCGGCGGTTCGCGAAAGCCTGTTGTTGTGATGGAATTGAAATTGTTTTCCTCTCTCTGTCCCCCCCGCCCCCCGCCCCCCTCAAAGAAGGAAAACAATGACTCCAGTGACTGTCATGTATATGCAATTAGAAAACATGCATTCCAACATAACTGCAATTGTGTAATGTTCACCAGCCGTCCAAGGAAACCAACGACAACAATTAAATCAATCACAATTAATCAATCGTATTCCTGAGCACAATATAAGCTGTTAGCTTCTTGTTGCTCCGCTGTCTATGTGTAATAATAATAATAATAATAATAATAATAATGGTATTTATATAGCGCTGAATCTTGTGCAGAGACAAATCAAAGCGCTTTCGCACCAGTCATTCACACGCATGCATAACTCTAAAACTGGAGAAACTAAAGACAAGGAAGAGGCAGGCAAGGGAGGCTATTCTGGGAAGAGGTGGGTTTTAAGGCCAGACTTGAAAGAGCGGAGAGTGGAGACCTGACGAAGCGAAAGAGGAAGTTCATTCCAATCGCAAGGTCCAGAGACAGAGAAAGAACGGCGGCCAACAGTCGAGTGTTTGAATCTGTGTATGTGTAAACAAAGATGACGACGGAGGAGGAGGAGAACCACAACGAGAACAAGAAGAACGATGAGGAGAAGAACAAGAGGAAGAAAGAGGAAATAAAGGAGTTAGAAAAAAAAAAAAAAAGAAGAAGAAGAAGACGCAGAATAAGATCTGAAGCTGAAAGAGAAGAAGAAACTGAAGATAAATGAGAAGCAGAAGAAGAGTAGAAAGAGAAAGAGAAGAAGAAGATAAGAAGATGATGACGAAGGAGAGGAAGAAGATGCTGCATGGTGTGTGTGCGTGGTGTGTGTGTGTGTGTGTGTGTGGCGGGGGAAGGAGGAGGGGGAGGCGGGGGGAGGGAGGGTAGATGTGCAATGCGGTTTGGCTGACTGAAATGCAGAGGCACGTAAATTTCAGTAATCTGTATATAGCTATTTCCATTTGGTGCCATTTAATTTTTAATTTATCTTTTTATTTTCTATTCATTTTATTCATTTTATTTGTTTGTTGTTTTCTTCTTATGTTGGACACATGTGCTGCTGCCAAAAAGAAAATCTCTGTACCAAAGTATAGACAATAAAGTTTGTGTATTGTATTGTATTGTATTGCTGCTGCTGCTGCTGCTGCTGATGATGATGATGATGGAGGAGAAGGAACAAAAAGAAGAAGGATGCTCCTTACTCATTCACTCCCTCCCTTTCTCTTCCTACTCAACTCACGCCTCTAGGGGGGTGTGGGGGGTTGGGGGGGGGGGGGAAGGGGGGAGGGAGGGAGGGTTAAATCTCGTCACCGGGGTTGTTGACCTTGCAGACTTTTTTTTTGTTTGTTTGTTTTTTGTTTGTTTGTTTGCTTCCTTACGGTAAAACCCCTCCAAACAAAACAAAGCCCCGGAACAAAGATAGTTAACCACAGCACCGTAATGCAAGAACCCCCGTGACAATACCCCCCTCAACAACACCTTCCCCCTGGGCAATTTGGCACAGGACGTCGAATTTCAGAGCGTTTCCGTAGTCGACGACACGCCCATACTCGTCTTCGCCCCCCCCAACCCTCTCCCCCACATCCCCCAACACACCCACACACACACACACACACACACACACACACACACACACACACACACACATCGCAAAGAAAAAAATCACAAGGAAGGCACGGTGATGGCAGCATTTTGTTGTGTTTGTCGTGACCCGAGGAACAGTAGCCGACTCATTAGCAGTAGTTAACAGTAGCAGTGGTGCGGTAGCGAAAGTACTAGTAATAGTTGTAGCTGCAGCATAAGTAACAGTAGCAGTGGTAGCGAAAGTAGTAGTAATAGTTGTAACAACAACAGTAGCAGAAACAATAGCAGTGGCAGTGAAATCAGAAGTAACAGTAGCAGCAATACCATAGCTGCAGCAGTAGTAACAGTAGCAGGAAGCCCTGTAGCAGATGTAGCAGCAAGCAGTAGCACTGGTAGTAATCGCAGCAGCAGGAGTAAACGAAACAAAACGAAATTCTATTCAACCAAAGAAATGAGATCAGCAATCTGCATATCTTTTGAGCTGGAAGATCGGGGGGAAAAAAACAAAAACAAAAAACCCCACCCCATCCCTTAACCCTTTCACCGCCAGTCAATTTAGAGTACAAAATTCCCTTGAGGCATAAACACAGAAA
>NC_134889.1:24189961-24192461 GCF_041734735.1 Babylonia areolata | reverse complement strand
GAAAGACACAGGCGCGCAATCAAGCATGTAAACACACACACACACACACACACACACACACACAACACACACACACACACACACACACACACACTCAATCCATGCGCGCGCACACATACACAAATATGAAATAACTGTATGTGAAACGACGTGAGATCTAAAGACTCGCACACACTCTTTTTGAATAGACGTTAAATTCAAGGAACTCACACACACACACACGCACACATGGACACGGACACGGACACTCGAGAGAATAGGAGAGAGAGAGACAGACAGACAGACAGGCAGATATAAACATAGACAGACAGACAGAGACACAGAGAGACAGACAAAGACACAGAGAGACAGACAGATAGACAAGAGACAGAGAGACAGAAGAGAGAAATGAACAGCAAGAGATCAAAATGCCAAGTAGGTTTTTATCCCAGTACTGAAACTGAAACTATCCCAGAATCATCACTTAAAAAACAACAAAACACCACACCGTAGATGGCGAAGTTGAAGTATTACAGTAACGAGTGTATGGAGAAAAAGAAACGCCGGGGGGTGAGTGGGGTGAGCCAGGGAGTGGGGTGGGGGGGAGGCTTTGATTTTCTCTTTGTGGTCTATTGTGTGTGGGGGGAGGGGAAGGGGGGACGTGGGGAAGGTGGGGGGGTTGAGGGGGGGGGGGGGGGAACCGACGGTAGCATCTACACGGAGCCAGCCCAGCTGGCTGACTCGGTGTTAACAAGTTGCATCACAAGCGAAAGGCAATCACACAAGTGCGTCGAGGTGTGTCCTCCGACATCATCTGTTCCACTGTTCCACAGCCACTGACAGGCACACATTGACAAGAGGACAGAGGGTTTGGACTGGGGTCAGATGTTCGACTGGGGGTCAGACGGGCGCAATAGCCGAGTGGCTGAAGCGTTGGACTTTCAATCTGAGGGTCCCGGGTTCGAATCTGGGTGACGGCGCCTGGTTGGGTAAAGGGTGGAGATTTTTTCCCGATCTCCCAGGTCAACATAATGTGCAGACCTGCTAGTGCCTGAACCCCCTTTGTGTGTATACGCACGCAGAACATCAAATACGCACGTTAAAGATTCTGTAATCCATGTCAGCGTTTGGTGGGTTATGGAAACAAGATCATACCCAGCATGCACATCCCCGCCCCCTGAAAACGGAGTATGGCTGCCTACATGGCGTGGTAAATAGACAAAACGGTCATACACATAAAATGTTAAATGCTATCTGTTTGTCTGAGGTGTGTATGTGTGCGTGCCTGAAATCTGATTGAATGTCACAGGAAACGAATGATGAGCGCTCAATGGCAGCCGTCAGTCGGCTCTACCCAGGTAGGCAGCCCTGTTGTGTAAATGACCCCGTGTTCGTAAAGTGCTTAGAGCTTTGTCTCCGACCGAGGACAGGCGCTGTATAAGTATCCACATCTATCTAATGTGCTCTGAGACACGGCGAGAGAGACAGACAGACAGACAGAGACATAAAAACAGACAGACAGAAGACAGAGAGAAACAGGCAGATACGGACAGAATACAGAGAGACAGAGACATGGCCAGAGACAGACAGAAGACAGAGAGACAGACAGAAACAAGACAGACAGAGACATAGTCAGAGACAGACAGAGGCAGACAGACAGACAGACAGACAGAAACAGACACAGAGACAGAGACAGACATGGACAAAAACATGAGTGCCATGGATCAGCAAGCTATCAGAAGAAAATAGAAGAAGAAGGAGAAGAAGAAGGAGAAGAAGAAGAAAGAAGAAGAAGAAGGAGAAGAAGAGAATAAATGAGTGGAGCTGACTTTGGCGACTCGCTCGGGAATGGCTGCCCGAATTTCCCGCCCAGAAATAAATCTATTTATTTACTAGTATTACAACACAAAAAATACAAGAAATGAAAGCGGAATTTCACACACAGAAATGTATCTTGACAAAAAGTACAAGACAGTGTGTGTGTGTGTGTGTGTGTGTGTGTGTGTGTGTGTGTGTGTGTGTGTGTGTGTGTGTGTGTGTGTTTGCCTTTGTCTGTGTGTGCGTATACGCGCTTGTGCTCGGGCGCGTATGCATGTTTGTGTCTCGGTACGTGTGCGCGCGCTTATGTGTGACTGTGTGTGAGCGCGCGCGCAAATGAGTTCACATGTGCTAGAGATAGAAGATATATCTAGAGACAGACAGACAGAGACAGAGAGACAGAGAGAGAGATTACATATACACATACGTTCCAGAAAGGCAGGAAATAATTATTACAAAAAAAAAGCGCCAAAACTCTTAGCCGGGTGGGTGGTTTCATATCAAACCTTTGCCTCGAATCCCCAGCCTTCCACAAGACGTTCCTTTAAACAACAACAAGAAGCAGCAGCAAGGGATGAGGCAAGCCACGTTTCTCTCTGGGCTGAATTTCCTCTGACAGCTGACATGTATCGTCCTCCCCACTTCCCTGTTTGACAGTCAAGTCTCTCTTTACATATCGACGGAACTGCAAAACAAAAAACAA
>NC_134889.1:24169961-24172461 GCF_041734735.1 Babylonia areolata | reverse complement strand
GAAAAGACCTGACAAAGGGCATGCCGCCAGCAAAGAAGACAAAGACCACAATGCTCTGACGACTGACAACAAAATGATAGAAAATGATAGAGGTGTCATTAGGTCTGTCCAAACGTGGCCTGCTTGTCCTCCCCTCCTCCCTCTCTCTCTCTCTCTCTCTCGACCGCCGCAACCTCAGTATTAATCTGCTCTTCCCCAGTCTTCTGATTTCGTCTTCCCTCTTCTTCATCTCTTCCCACATCCTCTCAAGTTCTTTCAACTTAAGATGATAACGAAAAAAAAGTTCATTGCAACGAATCAGTCAGCTATTTCCATGTGTATCTTCCAGTGCAATGATATGTTGCTGAACTGCTTCTGGTAGAGTTTACCACAGTGGATGTTGAAGATTATTTCCCCCTATCAACCGATATTTTCCGTATCAACAGACAAAACTCTTTTCCTGAGCAACAGACAAGCAAAAGAGTTTTGACAGAGATGAGCAAACTCTATCGAAAAGAGGTTAACTCTCTCCATACGAACGGCGAAAGAGACGACATTAACAGCGTTTCACCCCAATTACCGTCATCAAAATATTGCAAGCGGAAGGCTCTTACACTGAAGAGGCGAATGTTGACAAAGAATACCACAATTCTGACGACGGAAACTAAAGGTTGGGTCATTCAGACACCCACTGGACATCCGAGGGGTCTGTGTAGAGGAGAAGAGAGGACTGCGCCGTTCGTATGGAGAGAGTTAAAGTTAGAAAACAATGAGGCTGGGAGAGCGGAGGACCAAACAACACTGACGAGGGAAGTAACTCTCCATTTACAGGGTACACAACTCAGTGCTACTTAGCCTACCGATTCAGATGGCACACAGATAAATAAGGGAGGGGGTGGGAGGGGGGGGGGTGGAGTACACTGGAACGAACCCGGACATTTCGGTAGCATAAGCAGCAATGACTTGTGAAGGTGTGTACCTTGTAAACACACACACACACACACACACACACACACACACACAGAGGGAGAGAGAGAGAGAGACAGACTCCTCTTTATTGTTATCGACAGGAAGGTATAAGAAGACAGTGAGCGGTGGTTGGTTGTCGTCAGTGATGGTGCAGAGGAAGAGAGAGGGAAGGGGGGGGGGGAAGGGGAGCTAGGGGGGCTGGGGAGCGGGAGGCGGAGGGGGGGGGGGGGCGGGGGGGATGGGGGGGGGGTAGTGAGGAAAAGACAATCCTGGCTGATCCCTCTTTCTTCTTTCCTACAAACGGAAGCATTTCGCCGAGCCGTCTGCCAAGCGGCCGTGCTGTGAGGATTTTCTGAGACTGACGAGTTCTCTCACGAGGGTCTTTTTCATTACTTTTTCTTCTTTCTTTTTTTTTTTTTATTTGTATAGCAGATCCAGCTTGGTGACAATTGGACATGAAATTTAAAACAACCTCGTGTTTAGTTGCAAACGTGTGTGTGTGTGTGTGTGTGTGTGTGTGTGTGTGTGTGTGTGCGAGAGAGAGAGAAAGATACAGTGTATGTGTATTGCTTGTAGGTGGTGTGTGTGTGTGTGTGTGTGTGTGTGTGTGTGTGTGTGTGTGTGTGTGTGTGTGTGTGTGAGTGTGTGTATTGCGTGTACATGTGTGTGAATGTGTGTGTGTGTATATATATATATATGTGTGTGTGTGTGTGTGTGTGTGCGTGCGTGTGTGTGTGCGTGCATGTGTGTATGTATGTACATGTGTGTGTATGTGTGTGTGTCCGTGTTTATGTATCTGCGTGTGTATGTGTGTGTGTGTGTGTGTGTGTGTGTGTGTGTGTGTGTGTGTGTGTGTGTGTGTTCCATTCCTGTCCTGTCTCTCTCCCGCCTGTCCCTTGGGGCTGAGAGAACTGTTTAGCTAGCTCACTGTCAACGACGATAGTGGTTGTGATGTGATGGGAGGGGGGGGGGAGGGGGAGGTGGGGGGGGGGGGACTGGCTGATAGGAAAAGAACAGTTGTGTAGCCAGGCGTAGCCCGTCAGTACGATCCAAGATGTGGAGTGATGGCCCAGAGATAAACGAGGCCGCCTAGGAAGCGAGAGAATCTGAGCGCGCTGGTTCAAATCCCGGCACAGTCGCCAAAATTTTCTCCCCTTCCACTAGACCTTGAGTGGTGGTCTGGACTCTAGTCATTCGGATGAGACGATAAACCGAGGTCCCGTGTGCAGCATGCACTTAGCGCACGTAAAAGAACCCACGGCAACAAAAGAGTTTTCCCTGGCAAAATTCTGTAGAAAAATCCACTTCGATAGGAAAACAAAAAAAGTGCAGGCATGAATTTTTTAATTTTTTTTTAATTAAAAAAAAGGGGTGGCACTCTCAGTGTAGTGACGCGCTCTCCCTGGGGAAAGCAGCCCCCATTTCACACACAGAGAAATCTGTTGTGACGAAAAAGGGGTAATACAACAGCGTGAAGAAGCAAGCATGTCACCAAGCCATCTACCATCGTACCCGTAACGTGCTGTGAGGAGAGTCACCCAGACTTTCTCCT
>NC_134889.1:24162461-24164961 GCF_041734735.1 Babylonia areolata | reverse complement strand
ATTACAAGAGAGAGAGAGAGAGCAGACAGCAGAGTTTCTACATTAGCCCCGTAGCTCGTTATTTTACAGTTTGTTCTTTTTAAAATTCTGTTGTTCATACTGCTCAAGGTTTGCTTTGTGTGCGTGTGTTTGTGTATGTGAGTGTGTGTGTGTGTGTGTGTGTGTGTGTGTGTGTGTGTGTGTGTGTGTGTGTGTGTGTGTGTGTTTGCGTGTGTGCGCTTGTGTATGTGTGTGTGTGTGTGTGTGGAATGTATATCGTGAATGATTTAGACAGTCCCATTCAACATTAGATCAAATGTTTGTTTTGAAATCATTAATTGATATTTTCTCCACGAAAAAGAAGAAACTTTACTGTGCTTTTGTTGATTAAAAAAAAAAGCATTTGATTCAGTTTGGAGAAGTGGGTTATGGCAAAAACTTGTTCATGAAGGCGTGAATGGTAAAAATTTGCGTGTCATAATGAACATGTATGATAGACTTAAGTCATGTGTGTTTTTAAATGGTGAAAAATCTCATTTCTTTAGCATTTGTAAGGGTGTACGACAAGGAGAAAATCTCTCGCCTTTGTTTTTTTCTCTGTATCACAATGATTTAGAGTCGTATTTGACTGAACATAAGAGTCCATCTGTTGATCTTTTATTGAATGTTAACATTTCAGAGTTAGATAATTACATGCGAATATTTGTACTGTTGTATGCAGATGACACTATTTTACTGTCGGAGACGAAAGAAGGATTGCTACAGTCCCTCAATGTTTTTCACAAATATTGTTTAAAATGGAAACTAGTGGTCAATGTAAAGAAAACTAAAGTGATGATAATTTATCTAATTCTGCAAACAAGCTAAAGCCTTTTTTTTTCTTTTTTTTATAAAAAGTTTGGTGATGCATGTTTGGATGTTGTCGATTCTTTTAAATATCTTGGTATCGAATTTAGTAGAAACGGAACTTTTTACAAAGTTAAAAAAAAAAAAAAAAAGATTTATGAACAGGGCCAAAAAGCTATGTTTTCGTTACTTCAGTCAGTCAGAAATCAAGATTTACCTTTACATATCATTCTGGACATGTACCAGTCTATGATTGTTACTATTTTGTTGTATGGTGCAGAAATACGGGGTTATGAAAATGTAGATATACTTGAAAAATTAGAACTGAAATTTTTTAAACGCTTGTTCAAACTGAACAGAAATACTATGACCCAAATTGTTTATGGAGAAACTGGTATTTATCCAATTCGTGTGTTAGTGAAAATGAGATTAGTTCGATTTTGGACCAGCTTAGTGATATCAAACACAGGAAAATATTCTGGGAAAATATATTTGATATTACTCGACTTATATCGAAATGGTATTTATTCTTCAAAATGGACGAGTTGTATCAGATAAATTTTAATAGCAGCAGGGTATGACTGTGTTTGGGATACTCAATTCTTCTTGGAGAGGGAATCTGGAATCTTTCTGCAAGAATGTCAACATTTCTTTGGGAGATAGTTTTCAAAATCTATGGAGACATGCTCTAGAGGCGAGTAGTAAATGTTTGTTTTATCGAAATTTCAAAAGTGGATTTGGTAGAGAAAAATATATAAGTCAAATGCCTGATAATTACGTTATCAGCTTCTTCAGATTTCGAAGTAGTAATCATAAGCTGGAAATAGAAACAGGGAGACACAAAGGCATACCACGAGAGTTACGGCTTTGTAAGGTTTGTAACATGTCTGTGATTGGGGATGAGTTTCATTTTATAATGGAATGTCCCAATTATGATCGGTTACGAAATAGATATGTTCTTAAAAAATATTTGTCTCCAAAATCGGTTTTTAATTTTTGCAATATGCTCAAAGGAGGCAAAAAAGTTATTTTAGCTGTAAGTAAGATGATTAGATTTGCAAATGTTGCCTAGCTATACTTTTGGAATTAAAAGACATTTGTGTTTTCTCAACTTTAATGTGACATTGTTGTGTATTTGGAAATGTTTGTTCTGGGCATGAAAAGATTATTTTGCAGCAATCCTCCGTACTCCAATAAGAGTGAAAGGATAATTAAAACTTGAAACTTGAAACGTGTGTGTGTGTGTGTGTGTGTGTGTGTGTGTGTGTGTGTGTGTGTGTGTGTGTGTGTGTGTGTGTGTGTGTGATGTGTGTGTGTGTGTGTGGAAAAGGTGAATGGAAATGAGAGACATCGAGAGAGAGAGAGGGGGAGACGGGGTGAGAGGGGGAGAGAGAGGGGAGAGAGAGGGGGGAGAGAGAGAGAGGGGAGAGAGGGGGGGGTGGAGAGAAAGAGAAGGAAGAGAGAGGGGGTGGGGGACAGAGAGGGGGGAAAGAGAGAGGGGGAGAGAGATGGAGAGAAAGAGGGGGAAGAGAGAGGGCGAGAGAGGGAGGGAGAGAGAGAGATGGAGAGAGAGGGGGGGGAAGAGGGGAAAGAGAGAAGGAGGGGAGAGAGAGGGAAGGAGAGAGACAGACAGACATACAGATACAGAGGCAAAGAGGCAGAGAGGGGTGAGGGG
>NC_134889.1:24133556-24151056 GCF_041734735.1 Babylonia areolata | reverse complement strand
ATGTTTTGTGTCGTTAAATGGGCAGAATTGTAAAAAGGGCCTTTACTGTGCCTAATTCTTTACCCATTAAAGATTCAATCAACCAAGCAATCTCTCTCTCTCCTCCTCTCTCTCTCTCCTCTCTCTCTCTCCTCATCTCTCTCTCTCTCTTTAACTGCTGTTTATAATGGGATGCCTGCCCCCTGCTGTTCAACAGCCATGCACCCGACAGCTCGTTTCAAAAAGCGCGTCCACTCTTTCTCTGGCAGTGGCGCATCTCTTGTCTCTCAATTTACATCTCTCTGTCTCTCTTTCTCTCTATGTCTCTGTCCCTTCCTCTCTCTCGCTCGCTCGCTCACCCACTCTCTCCCTCTCTCTCTTTTCATGTGTTAATGTTTTGGTTTTTGACTCACTTGTGTAAACAAAGTGAGTCTATGTTTTAACCCGGTGTTCGGTTGTCTCTGTGTGTGTGTGTGTGTGTGTGTGTGTGTGTGTGTGTGTGTGTGTGTCCGGTGCTAAACTTTAACATTGACATTTTCTCTGCAACTACTTTGTCAGTTGACACCAAATTTGGCATAAAAATAGGAAAAATCCAGTTCTTTCCAGTCATCTTGTTTAAAACAATATTGCGCTTCTGGGATTGGCACAAAAAAAATAAAGAATGAAGCCTAATTATATGCAAACTGCATTTACTGTTATATTTATATTTTTTGTATTCTCTAAACTTGGCACTTTGATCTGATATCTGACCCAACAGCTAGAGCAGCCATTATTATCATTTTTTGTTCAAACAGGAACTTCTTTTGCTAAGCATGGAATTTTTATTTATTTTGCAAACGTTTTGGTGCAGAGTGTAAAAGAGGGGGAAATTACTCTGTAATGCTAGTGGAGTTAATTTGCTTTAAACTGATCTTTCTCATCTTAAACATTACATTTTGAAACAAGAGAGACAAGGCCTTCAAGACTCACTTGTGATGCACTTTTTAAAAAAAAATCCAAGCTTTTTATGTATTGAGTATAATTTCAAAATGTAATGTTTAAGATGAGAAAGATCAGTTTAAAGCAAACTAAGTTCCCCAGCAGAGTAATTTCCTTGTTCTGCTATCTACACCAAAACGTTTGCAATAAATAAAACTTCCTGCTTAGCAAAAGAAGTTCCTGTTTGAACAAAAAAATGATAATAATGACAGATCCTTTGTTGGGTCGAATATCAGATCAAAGTGCCAAGTTTAGAGAATACAAAAAATATAAATATAACAGTAAATGCATTATACTCAATACATAAAAACTTGGATTTTTTTTTTTTAAGTGTATCACAAGTGAGTCTTGAAGGCCTTGCCTTTCTTGTTGGTTTGTTTGTTTGTTTTTTATCTTCCTTTTTTCTTTTTTTTCTTTTTTGCCCCAGGTGTGGGTGGAAAAAATCATATTAATAACTTATCTCCTCTCCTTGGGAAAACGAAAGTTCGTTTCGTCTCTGTCTCTCCCCTTTCTCTCCCCTATCTCTCTCTCTCTCTCTCCCTCTCTCACCCCCCCCACCCCCTCTCTCTCTGTCTGTCTGTATCTGTGTCTCAGCGTCCCTCTCTCTCTCTGTTTATCCATGTAATGTGCTCGTTCTCACACACACACCCCTCCTTCCCCCCTTAAACTAAATCGTTTGGTCGATCGGTCGGTCTCTCTCTCTCTCTCTCTCTCTCTCTGTTCTTGAAAATATTTGATGCACAAATTCAACCAATGATACAATATGGTGCAGAATTATGGGGTCTTGACGCTCCCGCTATGCACTGCGAGAAAGTTCATTTGTATGCTTTGAAAAAAAACACAAAAAAAATGTCCCCACGAACAGCTAATGATTGTATCTGTGGCGAAACAAACAGAAACCCGGTATCTTTATACTCTGCTATTAAATGCATTCATTACTGGTTAAAGCTGACACAGATGGATACTCATAGACTACCATATAAGGCATACAGGCTATTAGATATGGATGTCAGAGGAAAGAAAAATTGGGTTTCAAATGTCAGGGGGAAGCTATGTGAACATGGGTTTTGGTTTTGTGTGGCTTAGCCAAGAGGTTGAGGATACTAAAGCTTTTAATCGTGTGCTTCGAGAAAGAATCATTGACAGCAGATGGCAAAACTGGAATTCACATATCAAAGGCTGTGAAAGGTTTGAGATTTATCGACTTATCAATAACTTGCATAATTTTCCAACTTATATGTCTATGAATGTTGACAGACATCTGAAGCACGTAATGACCAAATTTAGATTTCGTGTTTCTGAATTGTTTGTCCATCGGTATCGTTATATTTCTAATACAATCTGTCCATTATGCAAAATAAATAAATAAATAAATAAATTTTTTTAAAAATTTAAAAATGTTTTAAAAAAATCTAAGGAAGATGAAGTCCATTTTGTGCTAGATTGTGCAGAACTGAGAGATATCAAAGAACAATTAATTCCAGAAAAAACATTTTTCAAACAACCTAGTTTATTCAAACTTGTCTTGTTAATGTCATTTACAAACGAACTTCAGGCTAAACAATTCACTCTTTATCTGTATAAAGCGTTTAAACGGCGAAGTGCCTTCGTAACAACATGAACATAGTGTGTATTTGTACCCGACTTTCATGTTTATCCCCCTTCTAAGGGGCTATGGCCTTTATGAATAAAACATCTTCAGCCTTCACTCTCTCTCTCTCTCCCCCCCCCCTCTCTCTCTCTTCTCTCTCTCTCTCTGTTCCGGCATCTTTCTTTCCGTGTCTCTCTCTTTCCGTGTCTCTCTCTCTCCCTACCTCTCTCTCTGTTTTTCCCTGCCCCTGTTCCCCCCCCCCCCCCCCCCCCCCCCCCCTCTGTCTCTGCTTCTCTCTCCCTCTCTGTTCCGGCATCTTTCTTTTCGTGTTTCTCTCTCTCTCCCTACCTCTCTCTCTGTTTTTCCCTGCCCCCCCCCCCCCCTCCCTCCCTCTGTCTCTGCTTCTCTCTCCCTCTCTCTCTCTCTTCCTTCACTTAAGTGTGGTTGACCATTTTGACACTTCAGTTTTATGCCCATAATTGCACTTTTTTTTTTCTTCCTAATTCTCTTGCTCTTTTAGGTGCCAAGTCTTTCTTCTTTTTTTCTTTTCCCCTCTTTCATTCTGTTTTTTTTTTCTTTTTCTTTAATCATTCATTCTTCTGTTCCTCCTCTTCTAGCTACTTCACATGTGTTTTTTTGTAATCATCATTCTCATGGTTTACATTTTCTGTTATGTTTCATTTTCGGTGTTTTTTTGTTTTGTTTTGTTTTTTTGTTGTTGTTTTTTTTTACTCCACTTCCCTATCTAATTTTGTTTCACTCTCATTATCTATCTGACCATCTAACTATCTGCTTAATTTTACACACACACACACACACACACACATATATATATATATATATAGATAGATAGATAGATAGATAGATAGATAGATAGATAGATATCCGTCATGCTGAAGTGTATTATATAGGACTTCAGCTTCCTGGGAAGGAGCAGGCCATTCTTTAACTCTCTCCATACGAACGGCGAAAGAGACGACGTTAACAGCGTTTCACCCCAGTTACCATCATCAAAATATTGCAAGCGGAAGGCTCTTATACTGAAGAGGTGAATGTTGACAAAGAATACCACAATTCTGACGACAGAAGCTAAAGGTTGGGTCATTCAGACACCCACTGGACATCCGAGGGGTCTGAGTAGAGGAGAAGAGAGGACTGGCCGTACTGAGTGAGTTAAACAGTTTCAAACTGTTAATTTTGTTCTGCGCTACAGCCAGGATAACAATTTAGAATGGGGTTGTGTTGTAAAACACTCGGCTAGTATGACACTTTAGAATGGGGTTGTGTTGTAAAGCACTCGGCTTACTAGTTTAACACTTTAGAATGGGGTTGTGTTGTAAAGCACTCGGCTTACTAGTTTAACACTTTAGAATGGGGTTGTGTTGTAAAGCACTCAGCTTACTAGTATAACACTTAAGAATGGGGTTGTGTTGTAAAGCACTCGGCGAGTATAACACTTTAGAATGGGGTTGTGTTGTAAAGCACTCAGCTTACTAGTATAACACTTAAGAATGGGGTTGTGTTGTAAAGCACTCGGCGAGTATAACACTTTAGAATGGGGTTGTGTTGTAAAGCACTCGGCTTACTAGTTTAACACTTTAGAATGGGGTTGTGTTGTAAAGCACTCAGCTTACTAGTATAACACTTTAGAATGGGGTTGTGTTGTAAAGCACTCAGCTTACTAGTATAACACTTAAGAATGGGGTTGTGTTGTAAAGCACTCGGCGAGTATAACACTTTAGAATGGGGTTGTGTTGTAAAGCACTCGGCTTACTAGTATAACACTTCAGAATGGGGTTGTGTTGTAAAGCACTCAGCTTACTAGTATAACACTTTAGAATGGGGTTGTGTTGTAAAGCACTCGGCTTACTAGTATAACACTTTAGAATGGGGTTGTGTTGTAAAGCACTCGGCGAGTATAACACTTTAGAATGGGGTTGTGCTGCAAAGCACTCGGCTTACTAGTATAACACTTTAGAATGGGGTTGTGTTGTAAAGCACTCAGCTTACTAGTGTAACACTTTAGAATGGGGTTGTGTTGCAAAGCACTCAGCTTACTAGTATAACACTTTAGAATGGGGTTGTGTTGTAAAGCACTCAGCTTACTAGTATAACACTTTAGAATGGGGTTGTGTTGTAAAGCACTCGGCTAGTATAACACTTTTAGAATAGGGTTCTGATGTCAAGCACCCAAATGAACTGCACTATATTGCTTCGGGTTGAAGTGAACCGTGCTACGCGATGCTACACCCTCGAGGTAAGCTCGTCGCCAACCCCTTGTCACGCCCCTTTGTTTTTTTGTTTGTTTGTTTTTTTCTGCCTAAGCATTTTTCTTTCACTATCTTCTTCTTCTGCATGCACTCGTATGCACACGAGTGGGCTTTTACGTGTATGACCGTTTTTACCCCACCATGTAGGCAGCCATACTCCGTTTTCGGGGGTGTGCATGCTGGGTATGTTCTTGTTTCCATAACCCACCGAACGCTGACATGGATTACAGGATCTTTAACTCACTCAGTACGGCCAGTCCTCTCTTCTCCTCTACACAGACCCCTCGGATGTCCAGTGGGTGTCTGAATGACCCAACCTTTAGCTTCCGTCGTCAGAATTGTGGTATTCTTTGTCAACATTCACGTCTTCAGTATAAGAGCCTTCCGCTTGCAATATTTTGATGATGGTAATTGGGGTGAAACGCTGTTAACGTCGTCTCTTTCGCCGTTCGTATGGAAAGAGTTAACGTGCGTATTTGATCTTCTGCTTGCATATACACACGAAGGGGGTTCAGGCACTAGCAGGTCTGCACATATGTTGACCTGGGAGATCGTAAAAAATCTCCACCCTTTACCCACCAGGCGCCGTCACCGTGATTCGAACCCGGGACCCTCAGATTGACAGTCCAACGCTTTAACCACTCGGCTATTGCGCCCGTCTCTTTCACTATCAAAATGGGATTTTCCATAACAATGTTGCCAGGGGCCGCCTTTTATTTCCTTGGATTCTTTTCACGCCCGCTATGTACATGCTGCACACACGGGACCTCGGTTTATCGGCTCATCCGAAAGACTAGCATCCAGACCCTCTTTCAATGTCTGATGGGAGTAGAAAAAAAACAAAAACAAATCCCAGTCCGCCTGTGGGACTCAAACCCTTGGACAGCTGCTGACCAGTCTGCCGCATTGCCGCCAGGCCAACACCGCTCCATCCACATTTAACGTGGTCGCCATCCATTCAGATGCTATGCAAGGCTGACGGAGACAACAGCTTGTCTGACCCACTCAAACCACGGGCCCACATAGCCAAGGAACACAAGTCAAGAAAATCTTCTCACCACTCACCTACTTGAATCCCTGCTGCTTTCAACACGGAAAAAAAACGTGCAGTTTGTTGCAGTTGATGCCAAAAGTTAAGGGGATGAAAATTATGCTGAAAGGGTTCTCCAGGACCAACAACTTGTGATCGACATTTTGAAAGTCATGCACTTTTTTTCTTGTATCAAGTGGTGTAGAAATGATGCTGTGGCGAAGGTTAAGAGTTTTTTGGGGTTTTTTTTCCTGATGACCTTTCAGCAAGTTTTCACATCCGTTCTTTTTCCCTTGCAGAACTTGAAGCCAATTTTTCAAACTGATATATGCCAAATTGTACAACCTTTTCAAACTGGTATATGCCAAATTGTACATCCCTTTCAAACTGGTATAAGCCAAATTGTACAACCTTTTCAAACTGATATATGCCAAATTGTACATCCTTTTCAAACTGGTATAAGCCAAATTGTACAACCTTTTCAAACTGATATAAGCCAAAGTGTACATCCTTTTCAAACTGATATAAGCCAAATTGTACATCCCTTTCAAACAGATATAAGCCAAATTGTACAACCTTTTCAAACTGATATAAGCCAAATTGTACATCCCTTTCAAACTGATATAAGCCAAATCTACATCCCTTTCAAACAGATATAAGCCAAATCTACATCCCTTTCAAACAGATATAAGCCAAATTGTACATCCCTTTCAAACTGATATAAGCCAAATCTACATCCCTTTCAAACTGATATAAGCCAAATCTACATCCCTTTCAAACAGATATAAGCCAAATCTACATCCCTTTTCAAACTGATATAAGCCAAATTGTACATCCCTTTCAAACTGATATATGCATATCTAGTTACGCCAATAAAAAAAAAAAAGTCTAACCGAGAAACAAAACAGCAAAAGAAATCAGCGTCGGTCAACATCAGAATTCGCCTCTGCTTTGAATGCACCCTCGATAAAAAAAAAAAAAATAAATAAATAAAAAAAATATTAAAAAAATCCACACACACACAGAGTCCCCCCCCCCCCCCCCCCCCCAAAAAAAAAAAAAAAACCCAAAAAAAACCCAACAAAACAACAACGAAAAACAAAAACAAACAAAACACAAAAACAAAAAACGAAACACAATCACCACGTCATACCAGTTTGAATGACACGCCAGTGAACGACAAACGATTCACTCATCCATGAAAGCTAAAACACAAAATAAGACATCAAATCAAACTACGATGCTTTTATCCTCCAGCCGACCAGTAAAAGGGGGCCATTTCAGGGGTCTGAGTGCCCGTCAGCGCTTAAAACCAGTCCGAGAAAAAAAAAAACACACACACAAAGAACAAAATAAACAAACAAACAACAACAACAAAAAACATTAGAAAAACACACACCAATAACAGAAACAGAATCCCCAACACGATGACAAGTGATAAAAAAAAACAAAAAACCAAGAACCGAACAACATAACAAAATACAAACATAAAAAGCTAGCAAAAACGGAAACAAAATCATCAACTCGATGAAGAAAGAAGAAAACCAAAACTAGAACAAACGAACAACACCCCCCCAAAAAAAACCTGCACTGGCCAATGGGAAAACTCTGGGAAATCACCCATTTTATTTCAAGAGCTAATCTCCGAGTGTAAAGCTGCGAACGAGAAGGAGCATAAGCATGAAAAAAAAAAAAGAAGAGAAGGAGGAGGAGAAGGAGGAGGAGAAGAAGAACAACAACAAAAACGAAGACAACGACGACAACAACAACAACAAAAAAAACAAAAAGAAGAAAAACAATAACGAGAAGAGGGAGGAAGGGGTGGAGGAGGAGGAAGGGGGGGGAGGAGGAGGGAGGGGTGGAGGAGGAGGTGGAGGAGGAGGAGGAGGAAGGGGTGGAGGAGAAGGGGGGAGGAAGAGGAGGAGGAGGAAGGGGAGGAGGAGGAGGAAGGGGAGGAGGAGGAGGAAGGGGGAAGAGGAGGAAGGGGGGGGAGGAGGAAGGGGGGGGAGGAGGAGGGAGGGGTGGAGGAGGAGGTGGAGGAGGAGGAGGAGGAAGGGGTGGAGGAGAAGGGGGGAGGAAGAGGAGGAGGAGGAAGGGGAGGAGGAGGATGAAGGGGAGGAGGAGGAGGAAGGGGGAAGAGGAGGAAGGGGGGGAGGAGGAAGGGGGGGGAGGAGGAGAGAGGGGAGGAGGAAAAGGAGGGAGGGGAGGAGGAGGAAGGGGGGGAGGAGGAGGGAGGGGAGGAGGAGGAAGGGGGGGGAGGAGGAGGGAGGGGAGGAGGAAAAGGAGGGAGGGGAGGAGGAGGAAGGGGGGGAGGAGGAGGGAGGGGAGGAGGAGGAGGAGGAAGGGGGCGAGGAGGAGGAGGAGGAGGAGGAAGGGGAGGATGAAGGCGGAAGAGGAGGAGGAGGAGAAGGAGGAATCGAAAGACGAAGAGAAGAAGAAGCGAAGAAAGGAGAGTTTAAATAAAAGCAAGTTAAAAACAAAACACAAATAAAAACAAACAAAACAACATATAAACTTTCAGTTGTTGTTTTTCTTGGAACAAGTTTAAACTCGCATCCTAGATAAAAACCACCACGCATATAAACAGATTTTTTTTTTAAGGGAAAAAAAAAGAGAAAAAAAAAGAGAGAGAGAGAGAGAGAGAGAGAGAGAGAGAGAGAGAGAGAGAGAGAGAGAGAAAATAAAAATCAAACCGAAACGAACAATACCCATTCCTGAAGCATTCCAACATTGCCACGTCGAACTCGCATCCCTCCCACCAGCCCCACCCAAACCCCCAATCCGTCTCTCTCCCTCATCCGCCCCCCCCCCCCCCTGCCCCCACCCCCCCTGGCTGTGTTGATGGCGTTGGCAGTGGGCTGAGTGACAGGGCCATCAGAGGCCTGGAGGTCTTCGGTTAATGGGACGGATGGCGCGGATTACCGTGTTTAGACGGGGGATTGCGGTAAAAAGCGATTGCCACTCTTGCTTGTGTTTTGTTGTTTTTGTGTGTGTTTTTTTTTCTCCTGCTTCTTCTTCGGTGTCTCTTTTTTTTTGGAGGGGGGGAGGGTGGAGGGGGTGGTTGAGGGGGGCGGGGGGGTATACTGCTTTCCTTCTTCTTCGGTCTGTCTGTGTTTGGGGAGGCGGGAGACCGAGGGAGGAGAGGGGAGGGGGATTATGATCAAGGCTGACTGCTTGCTATCTCGGGATGTGGACTGTGCGTCTTGATGATGTGATGAGGTGATGAGGAGATGAGGAGACGAGATGGAACAGTGAGGAGGGTAAGGTGGGGGTGAAGGTGAAGGGGGTGGGGTGGGGAGGGCCTGGGGGGGGTGGAGAGGGAAAGACAGAGAGAGAGAGAGAGGACAAAATTATTTTATTTTTGAGGATAACTGGCGCGCTTTCTAACATCCAGTTCCCGCCCTGGAACAGGGTCTACACTTACCAATACCACATTTAAGTCACACACACACACACACACACACACACACGCGCGCACGCACGCACGCACGCACACACACACACACACACACACACACACAGGTTGACAGACAGACACACACACCTCTCCACCTCACTTCCATAATAAAATGCTAAGATACAAACCCTAAAAAAAAACTACTATAGAAACAGTGTAACACCACTTATAACTCACTCACATCTCCCACCTCACTCTCAGCACACACACCCCCACCCCCCCCCCCTCACAGAAAGAAATCCACACACACACACGGTTTGGGGGGGGGGGGGGGGAGAGAACGATGTAGACTATAGCTTAAAATATTATTTGAACAAGTAGCTTAAAAAAATATTTGAACAAGTCTGTTTTAAGACAAGACTTGAAAGATTATTTTATAGTGGAGCAGTGTCTGGTGTTTTGTGGAGATTTCCAAAACCAAGGGCTACAGTGTGTGTAAATGTTCGGAAACCATGCATTGGACTTGTGTCTGTAACGAGGGTCTACACTTAACAATACCACATTTAAGTCACACACACACGCACCCACGCACACGCGCGCACACACACACACACACACACACACAGAGGTTGACAGACAGACAGACTCACACACCTCTCCACCTCACTTCCATAATAAAATGCTAAGATACAAACCCTAAAAAAAAAATACTATAGAAACAGTGTAACACCACTTATAACTCACTCACATCTCCCACCTCACTCTCAGCACACCCCCCCCCCCCCCCGCCCCCTCCCCCGGCCCCCCTCAAATGAAAGAAATCCACACACACACACACACGGTTTGGAGGGGGCGGGGAGAACGATGTAGACTATAGCTTAAAATATTATTTGAACAAGCAGCTTAAAAAATTATTTGAACAAGTCTGTTTTTAAGACAAGACTTGAAAGATTATTTCTTATAGTGGACCAATGTCTGGTGTTTTGTGGTAGAGATTTCCAAAATCAAGGGCATGGGACTTGTGTCTGTAACGAGGAATTTCAAACACGCGAAGAACACAGGCCGGGGCGGGGTGGATCATAAATGTTGACGAGACCAGAAAGGTACGATGATGCAGAACAATTGATTGAATTGAAACACAATCATACAAGCTATTTTGAACTGTATTCTTATTAGATACTTGGAAGCCAGTGTAACTTACATTGAGGAGGTATGCATGGTTGTCTGCGAGAGGCTTTCAAGCCCAGACGAGCAGCTTGGGTTTTGAACTTTCTGTAAGACGTTGTATGACAGATGAAGTTAAACCTATTAATGAAGAATTAGCATTAACTCTCTCCATACGAACGGCGAAAGAGACGACGTTAACAGCGTTTCACTCCCAATTACCATCATCAAAATATTGCAAGAGGAAGGCTCTTTTACTGAAGACGTGAATGTTGACAAAGAATACCACAATTCTGACGACGGAAGCTAAAGGTTGGGTCATTCAGACACCCACTGGACATCCGAGGGGTCTGTGTAGAGGAGAAGAGAGGACTGGTCATACTGAGTGAGTTAACCCAATCTGGAAAGAACGCAAGAGGTGACCAGAGGTGGTTCTGTTGTTGTTGTTTGTTGGTTTTGTTGTTGTTGCTTTATCTGTGTGGGTGTCTTCGGACTGAACTGATTCGTTTGAGCTCATATAAGACATTTCGACAAAGTTTTGTCTTTTATGGAAAAAAAAATAAAATAAAATAAAAAAGGATTCGGACTGAACTAATTTGATTTAAGCTCATATAAGGCAGTATGACAAACTTTCGTCTTTTATTAAAAAAAAAAAAAAGAAAATAAAAAGAAATAAGAGAGAGAGAGGTGGTGTGTGTGGGTGGGGGGGGGGAGGCGTGGCGGGGGGAGCGGGGGTGGATGTGGGGGGGGGTGCGTGGGGATGGGGGGCGTATGGTGGGGGGGGGGGGTGTTAACAATCACATAACACTCTCTCACACCGACCACAGCCCCAGCACAGACACACGACAACGACGACGACGACACAGAAGCAAGCAGTGACTCACCTGTGGGGCCCCACCCACACACCACCACCAACCAACGCAGTCGTCAGCAGCAGCGCATGGAACAGACAGAGGGAGGTGTGTTAGTTCACACCATCACCAATAGTCAAACAGGCGGACAGGTTTACAAACAAAAAGTGTGATGAAAAAAAACCCAACAACAATAATGATGATAATGATGATGATGATGATGATGACAGCAAAAATAATAACAACACTGATGATGATAATAATAATCATTATCATTACTCTATTGTTATCATTTTTATTTTATTATTTTATTACTATTATAAGGATAAGGTAAAGAATGATGATGATAATATCAACAAGTAACAGCAGTAATAATGATAATAGCAACAACAACAACAACAACAATACTAATACTACTACTGCTAATAATAATAATAATAATAATAATAATAGTAGTAACAATAGCGACAATAAAGCCCACTCGAGCAAAGAAGCAAATACACAAAACCAACAAAACCATTGGGAAAGAAAGATTAAAAAAATTTCAGAAAGAATAAACCAAAAGAAAAGAAATGAAAGAAGGGCAGAAAGAAAAAAAAAAGAAAAAAGAAAGAACAAAAAGAAAAAGAACAAGACCAAAAAACAGACAAGAAAAAGACAGGAGGAAGAAGAGAAAGGAAGAAATTGAAAGAAGGAAAGACAGAAAGAAAGAATGAAAGAACAAAGAAAGAAAGAGGGAACGAAAGAAAGAAAGACAGACAGATAGAAAGAAAGAAAGGCAGAAAGAAATGGACAGAGCGAAAAACAGACAGAAAAGGAACACGAAAAAACAACAACACCAAAACAAAAAACAAAACAACAACAACAAAGTGTGACAGAAAGAAAGAAAGAAAGAAAAAGACAGATAGACAGATAGAAATAAAAGAGAGGGAAGAACAGAGAGAGAGAGGGGGGCGGGAGAGAGATAAGACGATAAACCGAAGAAAATAAAGGGAAAAACAACACACAGAAACAACCAAACAAAAACGAAAGAACAGAAAGGGAAGAAAGAAAGAAAGAAGATAGGAAGAAAGGAAACAACGAAAGATGGATAGAAAGAAAAAAAGAAGAAAGACAGAAACAAAGAAAGAAAGAAATAAAGAAAGAATGAAAGAACGAAAGACAGGAAAAAACGAAACAAAGAAAGACAGAGATAAAGAAAGAAAGAAAAAGAAAGAAAAAAGAAAAGGCAGATAGACAGACAGAAAGAAAGGCAGAAAGAAAAGAAAAACATACAACAACAAAAAAAAGAAACAAAGAAATGACAGAAAGAGAAGAAAAAAAAGAACGGCAGGAAAGGAAAAAGAAAAAAATAAATGAAGGATTAAAGAAAAGAAGAAAAGAGAGGGAAGAAAAGAGAGAGAGAGACAGACAGACAGAGAGAGACAGAGACAGAGAGAGACAGGGGTGGGGGGGGGGGGTGAGACGATAAACCGAGGTCCCATGTGTAACATGCACTTAGCGAACAAAAAACAAAAACAAAAACAAAAACAAAAAACAACCAAAAACACAAACACACATTCGGCTACAGAAGGGTTGTCCCTGGCAAAATGTCTGTACCAGAAAAACAAAACAAAAAACAACACTTTGATCGGAAAGGAAAAATACATAATTATGCAGACAAAAAAAAGGGGGGGAAGATATACATGGTGGGAGCTTTACACTGTAACGACGTGCAGCAGGGATTTTTTTTTTTTTTTAAATAAAGAATAATCTGTAATACAATACGACAGAAAAGAATAGAATACAATACAATACAATACAATACAACGCAGCACAAAGCAATGCAATACAATGCAAACTTAATACAATGCAATACAATGAAATGGAATGCAACAGAATACAATGCAATGCAATGCAATATAACACAATGCATTTACAATACCACGCAATATAATGCAATGCAATCCAGTGCAACACTGTCCACGGCCTGACTCACGGTGATAATAAAAGTCAATCACACACACACACACACACACGCACGCGCACGCACGCACACACGCACGCACACACACACACACATCCTCCTCCATTTCTCTTTCTAATTCGCCCGCCCTCCCCCTCCCGCTTCCCCGCCCCCTTTACCACTCTCTCTCCTCTCTCACACTCTTTCATTCTCTGACTCTTCCCCGCATCCCCCCCCCCCACCCCCATTTTCTCTTTTCTCTCTCTCTCTCCCTCTCGTCCTCTCTCTGTCTCTCCCCCTCTCTCTCTCTCTCACACTCCTTCACTCTCCCCCCCCCCCACTCTCTCTCTCCCTCTCTCTCTCACAGACACTTTTTCACTCTCTTCCCCCCCCCCCCTCTCTCTCCCACTCTTTCAGTCTCTCCCCCCTACACCTCCACTCTCTTTTTTCTCACTCTCCTCTCTTTGTCCCAGTTCCTGTCTCTTTCTTTTCACCCGGTTTCCTCTCCTCTGCCCAATTACATGTTGTTGCTGTTGTTGTTGCTGCTGTTGTTGTTGTTGTTGTTGTTGCTGCTGTTGTTGTTGTTGTTGCTGTTGTTGCTGTTGTTGTTGCTGCTGCTGCTGTTGTTGTTGCTGCTGTTTCTGTTGTTGTTGCTGCTGCTGTTATTGTTGCTGCTTTGATTTGGTTTTGAATTCAGGAACAGCTTGTGACGAATGAGAAGTCCTCACACCCACACCCACACCCAACGCGCGTGTCTGCGTGTGCGCGTGCGTGCGTGCGTGTGTGTGTGTGTGTGTGTGTGTGTGTGTAGTGTGTGTGTGTGTGTGTGTGTGTGTGTGTGTGTGTGTGTGTGTGTGTGTGTGTGTGTGTGTGTGTGTGTGTGTGTGTGTGTGTGTGTGGTTCTTGTTGTTGTTGTGTGTGTATGTGTGTGTGTGTGTGTGTGTGTGTGTGTGTGTGTGTGGTTCTTGTTGTTGTTGTATGTTCGTGTGTGCGCGTGCGTGCGTGCGTGCGAATGTGTGTGCGTGCGCCATGACGGTCAGTTCATCAAGGGATTTAGCAGCAGATCCTTCACTGTGAAGGGGTTCACAATTCATCAGCCGGAAATGTTGTAATTATCGATATCAATAAAAAACGGCGGAAATTGCCCGTTTCAAAGGCAGCGCCCTACAAAACCCACTGCAAACAGAAAATGTCACCATGCTCTGTGTGTGTGTGTGTGTGTGTTTGTGCGCGTTTGTGTGCGCGCGCGTGTGTGTGTGTGTGTGCGTGTGTGTGTGTGTGTGTGTGTGTGTGTGTGTGCGCGTGTGTGTGTGTGTGTGTGTGTGTGTGTGTGTCTCTCCTTCTTTGTGTCTGTGATTAGAGTGCAGAGAGTCCCAGCTAAAATGAATAACAATGAAATGAAATAAGAAGAAGAAGAAAGAAAAAAAAGAAGCAGTTTGTTTGCTTCTGTTGTTGTTGCTTCTGCTGCTGTTGCTGCTGTTGTTGTTTTCCCCCAATGGTTAAAGAAATGAATATCTTTTTAACCTTCGAGTCTATTGCAATCTCTATTCACACCCAAACAATTTCCTTCTCTTTTCTTTTCTTTTCTGTTTTTTTTTTTTTTTCCTTCCCGCTCCCTCGTTTCGTTATTCATTCCTTTTGTCGCGTCTTTGATTTTGCTTACTCCCTTCCAATTCCTTCCTTCTTTCTTTCTGTCTTGATTCATTCTTCCTTCCGTCCTTCTTGCTGTCTTCTTTCTTTATTTCTTCTTTCCTTCTTTCTTTCTGTTTTCATTCTGTAAATTTGAGGGCAGCGAGACAGAGACAGACAGAGAGAGGGAGGGAGGGAGGGAGGGAGGAAGATAGGGAGGAAGGGACGGACGGAGAGAGAGAGAGAGAGAGAGAGAGAGAGAGAGAGAGAGAGATTCGAACCAGCACGCTCAGATTCTCTCGCTTCCTAGGCGGACGCGTTACCTCACTGTGTGTGTGTGTGTGTGTGTGTGTGTGTGTGTGTGTGTGTCTGTCTGTCTGTGTCTGTGTGTGTGTGTGTGTGTGTGTGTGTGTTGTCCGTCCTGAGTTTCATTCATTTCATTTGTTCTTCTCTTTATCATTGTCCCTTTCATTTATTCATTCATTCATTCATTCTCTCTTTCCATTTCTTCGTTGCTTTCTTTCTTCTCAATCTATTTCGCCACCTCTTTTGAATATTTCTGCAGACAGACAGTGAAAGAAATAAGAAAAAAAACCCAGAAAAGAACGTTCTCTCTCCTTCACTAAAAATGATATTTTTTTCTTCAAGTGAAAAAAAAAAAAAAAAATCAGCTCCTTGTGAAATTGCGTAGTACAAGAATGGTCGACACATAAAAAATCAATCGAAAGGAATGAAAATGAAAGAAAACAAGGGAAAACAAAAAAACAACAACTGAAACGTCAAATAAAGTAAGACGAAATGAAACATGCTTTTCGAAAGAAAAAGCTAAAAACAAAATCAAAACTTAACTACATGAACACACTCGCGTCATTCAACAACTTCCCTCACTGAAATAACACAAAATAACAACCCCTAAACCAACCTTATTCATCCTCCCTCTCTTTTTCTATTTCTTTTTTTTTCTCTCTTTCTCTCTCTGTCTCTCTTTTTCTTTGTCTCTGTCTGTCTCTCTCTTTCCCTCTTTCTCACCCCCCACTCCCCTCTCTCTCTCTCTGTCACACACACCCTCTCTCTCTCTCTTTCTCTCACACCCCCTCTCTTTCTCTCACGCCCCCTCTCTTTCTCTCTCTCACCCCCTCTTTCTCTCTTTCTCACACACCCTCTCTCTCTCCCGCTTCTCTCCCTTTCTCACACACACCCTCTCACTTTCTCTCTCACACACCCTCTCTCTCACTTTCTCTCTCACACACCCTCTCTTTCTCTTCCTCACACACCCTCTCTCACTTTCTCTCTCACACACCCTCTCTCTCTCTCTCTCCCGCTTTCTCTCTCTTTCTCTCTCACACACCCTCTCTCTCACTTTCTCTCACACACACCCTCTCTTTCTCTTCCTCACACACCCTCTCTCACTTTCTCTCTCACACACCCTCTCTCTCTCTCTCTCTCCCGCTTTCTCTCTCTTTCTCTCTCACACACCCTCTCTCTCACTTTCTCTCACACACACCCTCTCTTTCTCTTCCTCACACACCCTCTCTCACTTTCTCTCTCACACACCCTCTCTCTCTCTCTCTCCCGCTTTCTCTCTCTTTCTCTCTCACACACCCTCTCTCTCACTTTCTCTCACACACACCCTCTCTTTCTCTTCCTCACACACCCTCTCTCACTTTCTCTCTCACACACCCTCTCTCTCTCTCTCCCGCTTTCTCTCTCTTTCTCTCTCACACACCCTCTCTCTCTCTCTCTTTCTCACAATCCTCTCTCCTGCTTTCTCTCTCTTTCACACACCCTCTCTCTCTCTTTCTCTCTCTCACCCCCCCACCCCCTCTTCTCTCACTTTCTCTTTCTCTCTCACACACCCTCTCTCTCTCTCTTTCTCACAATCCTCTCTCTCTCCTGCTTTCTCTCTCTTTCTCTTTCACACACCCTCTCTCTCTCTTTCTCTCTCTCACCCCCCCCCCTCTCTTCTCTCACTTTCTCTCTCACACACCCTCTCTCTCTCTCATTTTCTCTCTCTTTCTCTCTCACGCATACTCTCTTTTTCTCACTCCCTCTCTGCTTCCCCTCTCTCTCTCTCTCATTATTGTCTGTCGTTCTATACTTCTGTGTTTTTCCCTTTCCCTCCTTCTTACTTTCTTTCTTTACATCCCCCCCTGCTCCTCCTCTCACACACCCTCTCTCTCTCCCGCTTTCTCTCTCTCTCTCTCACCCTCTCTCTTTCTGTCTCTCACACACCCTCTCTCTCTCACACACTTTCTCTTTATCTCTCACACACCCTCTCTCTCTCTCTCTCTCTTTCTCTCTTTCTCTCTCACGCATACTCTCTTTTTCTCACTCCCTCTCTGTTTCCCTCTTCTCTCTCTCATTATTGTCTGTCGTTCTGTATTTCTGTGTTTTTCCTTTCCCTCCTTCTTACTTTCTTTCCTTACATCCCCCCCCCTGCCCCTCCTCTCACACACCCTCTCTCTCTCCCGCTTTCTCTCTCTCTCTCTCACCCTCTCTCTTTCTCTCACACACCCTCTCTCTCTCACACACTTTCTCTTTATCTATCACACACCCTCTCTCTCTCTCTCTCATTTTCTCTCTCTTTCTCTCTCACGCATACTCTCTTTTTCTCACTCCCTCTCTGCTTCCCCTCTCTCTCTCTCTCATTATTGTCTGTCGTTCTG
>NC_134889.1:24083556-24126056 GCF_041734735.1 Babylonia areolata | reverse complement strand
AAGAAGAAGACGAAGAAGAAGAAGCAGTACCGATGCACACCACAAGATAAAACTGATGGGTTTTATCGTCACACACAAAAAAAAGTTTCCATCGCTGAATCCGATCTTTTCCTTTGCTCTTCTCCCAGATGCAGCGCAGCATTGGCAAGCAAGCAAGCGAGCGAGCAAGTGAGGCTGGCAAGGGAGGCAAGAAGCAATGCAATAACCATAACTCAAAGCTGCAGATTTTACCGATTATCCCCAGGCCGACTGCCTACCTCAAACCGGCCGGCTAGCCAGTACGACGCATCCAATGACGCTGTAAGTCAAAAGCTCCATTTTGTCCTGCTGGTGCCATCCCGATTCGCCTGTTCCCGTTTAGCCTATTCCAGGTTAGGATAATTATTCCCGTCCAGCATATTCCCGAATATTCCTGTTAAACATATTCCCATTTGGCATAATTATTCCCGTTTGGCATATTCCCGTTTAGGATAATCATTCCCGTCTGACATAACCCCGTCCAGCATGTTCCCGTTAAGCAAAATTATTCCCGTTTGGCATATTCCCGTTCAGCATAATTATTCCCGTTTGGCATATTCCCGTCTAGCATTTTCCCGCATATTCCCGTTTAGCATAATTATTCCCGTTTGGCATATTCCCGTTCAGCATATTCCCATTTAGCATAATTATCTCCGTATAGCATTTTCCCGATTAGCATATTCCCGTTTAGCATAATTATTCTCGTCTAGCATATCCCCGTTTAGCATATTCCAGTCTAGCATTTTCCCGTTTAGCATTATTCCCGTTTGGCACATTCCCGTCTAGCATATTCTCGTTTATCCTATTCCCCGGTTCACCTATCACAAGCTGGTGATCCTCATTCGCCTATTTCCGATAGGCCAGTGCACTCGAGTGCTCTGTGTGTGTGTGTGTGTGTGTGTGTGTGTGTGTGTGTGTGCGTGCGTGCGTGCTGTGTGTGTGTGTGTGCACGCACGCACGCAAAATCAAAACAAGGTAACCAATCCATACGCGTACAAAAAACTGGTGGTGAATCTTTTTTTTTTTTTTTTTTTTTTTATACACTCTCTGTCTCAAAGACTCCGCGGCAGAACCCGTTAGCCGTTGGACTGTTTGACCCAGTGTTCACCAGTGATCAGGGTTCGAGGCCCCGTGACGGCCAAGTGTTATGGGTCCTGGGGAGAGGCGCTGTGCTTGTCCTCCACTCCACCTCACAGGTGCGAATGCGGTTGACCGGCTGAGGGAGGTTAAAACAGTGGAAGAAGAAAATTGAGTCCCGTCCGCCTGTGAGACACGGTTGGCCGTATAATTATGATTTCACTGCCTCGATGGCCATGGGAGGCTTTGGGGCCTTTAATCTACCCGCTCCCCAAACCATTCGTTATGATGATTAATAATCGGGATAAGAAGTATTCCGTCCTCTATTTCCCGAGCGCAGAAACCATCTTCATTTCTTTGACGTCTTCCTCGAAAAAAAAAAAATCAAAAACAAAGACGAACACAGTTCTCTTGAGATAGACGATTCAGTGCAGAGAGCATCCCATAAATCGAAACTATCGAATATATACATCCATTATATCTATCATTAATCTTATTCGTGAAGCGAAACGAAATTGCTCAGCAGTTAATCATGAGAATCCGGACCCTCCGTTTATCCATAAATCGTTCTACCGCAAGGAAAAGAGAGAAAGAAAGAAAGAAAGGAGGAAGGGAAGGACGGAAGGAAGGAAGGAAGAGAAAGAACTTTTTAAATTAAAAAAAAATCTTTTCAGGAAAGGACAGTTTAATCTGAATATGTGGTGTCTTTTTCTCCAAAACTTTACGCTTGTGTGGCCTCCTGGCGACCTGACACCGATAGCCCCCTGTGACCTGGCCTCCTGGCGACCTGACACCGATAGCTCCCTGTGACCTGGCCTCCTGGCGACCTGACACCGATAGCTCCCTGTGACCTGGCCTCCTGGCGACCTAACACCGATAGCTCCCTGTGACCTGGCCTCCTGGCGACCTGACAGCGACAGCTCCCTGTGACCTGGCCTCCTGGCGACCTGACACCGATAGCTCCCTGTGACCTGGCCTCCTGGCGACCTAACACCGATAGCTCCCTGTGACCTGGCCTCCTGGCGACCTGACACCGATAGCTCCCTGTGACCTCCTGGCGACCTAACACCGATAGCTCCCTGTGACCTCCTGGCGATCTGACACCGATAGCTCCCCGTGACCTGGCCTCCTGGCGACCTGACACCGATAGCTCCCTGTGACCTGGCCTCCTGGCGACCTAACACCGGTAGCTCCCTGTGACCTGGCCTCCTGGCGACCTGACAGCGACAGCTCCCTGTGGCCTGGCCTCCTGGCGACCTGACACCAATAGCTCCCTGTGACCTGGCCTCCTGGCGACCTGACACCGATAGCTCCCTGTGACCTGGCCTCCTAGCGACCTAACACCGGTAGCTCCCTGTGGCCTCCTGGCGACCTAACACCGATAGCTCCCTGTGATCTGGCCTCCTGGCGACCTGACACCGGCCTGGCCTCCTGGCGACCTAACACCGATAGCTCCCTGTGGCCTGGCTTCCTGGCGACCTAACTCCGATAGCTCCCTGTGGCCTGGCCTCCTGGCGACCTGACACCGGCCTGGCCTCCTGGCGACCTAACACCGATAGCTCCCTGTGACCTGGCCTCCTGAAGACCTGACACCAATAGCTCCCTGTGACCTCCTGGCGAACTAACACCGACAGCTCCCTGTGACCTCCTGGCGACCTAACACCGATAGCTCCCTGTGACCTCCTGGCGACCTAACACCGATAGCTCCCTGTGACCTCCTGGCGACCTGACACCGATAGCTCCCTGTGACCTCCTGGCGACCTGACACCGATAGCTCCCTGTGACCTCCTGGCGACCTGACACCGATAGCTCCCTGTGACCTGGCCTCCTGGCGACCTGACACCGATAGCTCCCTGTGGCCTGGCCTCCTAGCGACCTGACACCGATAGCTCCCTGTGACCTCCTGGCGACCTGACACCGATAGCTCTCTGTGACCTCCTGGCGACCTGACACCGATAGCTCTCTGTGACCTCCTGGCGACCTAACACCGATAGCTCCCTGTGACCTGGCCTGCTGGCGACCTGACACCGATAGCTCCCTGTGGACTGCTGGCACTGGGACTGTGATGGACGAACCCGGGTGTGGCTGTGTACGTGAGACTCGGAATGAGCGGCGTGGGAGTAATATCACTGAAAAGGTGTAAATGACGGGGCAGCAAAAAACAACAACAACCCAAAACAAGCAAACAAAACCCACAAAACCCCTGCTTGGCAAACAAACTATTGCCATAACCTGATGTTGCAAGGACCATGATTGCTAAAGCGTTCAATAGTCAACTGTTCAGGTTGGAAACAAGGGAACAAATTGCCCTGGATTGCATTTTGTGTCATGTGGCCTTCTCACAAAGCAATCCGTGGCACTGTTTTACACTGTTTCACCATCGGAGCTATTACGAAGACTTCATGTTTTGTTTTTTTTAATTGACATTAGCAAAAAATCAAACTCAGAGCAGCAGCAGCAGCAGTATACTCTCTCTCTCTCCCCCCCCCCCCCCCCCCCCCCCCCCCCCCCCCCCCTGTGTGTGTGTGTGTCTTGTGTGTGTGTGTGTGTGTGTGTGTGTGTGTGTGAATCGGAAAGAAACAGCGTGACAATAACGCAGCTGAATGGCCACAGAAAGATTTTGCAACAACTCAATAAGTAAAATACAGTAAAATAAAAATAAAAACACTAACGCAAAATCTGTACAAAAAAGGTACACCCAGCGTGTCAATCAAATTGCTTGCCCCCTTTCTTTTCAAGCAGTTCTAGGTGAATGTCTTTCCCCCAGCCTGCACCCCCCCTAATCAATTTGTTCCCCCGGCCACTTCAATCTGGGACAGAGAACGAACGAGCGAAGTGCCGCAACTCTAACTGAAGGAGGGGCGATAATTCAATTCCTCTCTTGTCTACTTCAGTTCATGCTTTTTGTTTACAGACTTGCTTCGGATGTCGTTAACTGTTTAACATGTTCAGGTTCGCGCGCGAAAGCCGGGGGAAAAAAAAGCAGCGAAAGAAAACAAGATTTTTTTTCACGTTAAAGAGAAAAAAGAAATAATAATATAAAACTTTTTTTTTTTTTTTTTTACAAGAAGCCTATTGCTTTTCTTCATTCACCTCAGCTTTTCAATATCCTACGTTGGGAAGGAGCAAACAAAAAGATTTTTTTTAAACAGGGAAAAAGGGAACGTGATTTTTTGTTTGTGGTCACATTCTCAAGTGAACCACTACTACTTCTTTTAATCTATTATTCGTTCATCTGTTTATCCGTAAATTTATTCTCTGATGTATGTATGTGTGTATAGAATGGGTGACAAGGAGGTGAGATAGAAAGATATATATATATATATATATATATATATATATATCAGTGGGTGCGGAGTCTGCACCTCTGTGCACATGTCCTTAGGAACGATATGCGTGTCTGAGAAATACAGAGTGTTGTGTAGTGTCAGGTGTTGTGAGCGTCATATTTTGTGTAGCGTCAGATGTTGTGTAGCATCAGGTGTTGTGTAGCGTCAGGTGTTGTGTAGCGTGTGTAGGGTCAGGTGTTGTGAGCATCAGGTGTTGTGTAGCGTCAGGTGTTGTGAGCGTCATATGTTGTGTAGCGTCAGATATTGTGAAGCGTCAGGTGTTGTGAGCGTCAGGTGTTGTGTAGCGTCAGGTGTTGTGAGCGTCATGTGTTGTGTAGCGTCAGATGTGAAGCGTCAGGTGTTGTGAGCGTCAGGTGTTGTGTAGCGTCAGGTGTTGTGTAGCGTTAGGTGCTGTGTAGCGTGTGTAGCGTTAGGTGTTGTGTAGCGTGTGTAGCGTTAGGTGTTGTGTAGCGTTAGGTGTTGTGTAGCGTTAGGTGTTGTGTAGCGTGTGTAGCGTTAGGTGTTGTGTAGCGTCAGGTGTTGTGTAGCGTTAGGTGTTGTGTAGCGTCAGGTGTTGTGTAGCGTGTGTAGCGTTAGGTGTTGTGTAGCGTCAGGTGTTGTGTAGCGTCAGGTGTTGTGCAGCGTGTGTAGCGTCAGGTGTTGTGAGCATCAGGTGTTGTGTAGCGTGTGTAGCGTCAGGTGTTGTGCAGCGTGTGTAGCGTCAGGTGTTGTGTAGTGTCAGGTGTTGTGCAGCGTGTGTAGCGTCAGGTGTTGTGCAGCGTGTGTAGCGTCAGGTGTTGTGTAGCGTCAGGTGTTGTGAGCGTCATGTGTTGTGTAGCGTTAGGTGTTGTGTAGCGTCAGGTGTTGTGTAGCGTCAGGTGTTGTGCAGCGTGTGTAGCGTCAGGTGTTGTGTAGCGTCAGGTGTTGTGAGCGTCATGTGTTGTGTAGCGTCAGGTGTTGTGCAGCGTGTGTAGCGTCAGGTGTTGTGTAGCGTCAGGTGTTGTGTAGCGTGTGTAGCGTCAGGTGTTGTGTAGCGTCATGTGTTGTGTAGCGTCAGGTGTTGTGTAGCGTCAGGTGTTGTGTAGCGTCAGGTGTTGTGTAGCGTCAGGTGTTGTGCAGCGTGTGTAGCGTCAGGTGTTGTGTAGCGTCAGGAGTCGTGAGCGTCAGGTGTTGTGTAACGTATACAGGTCAGTCTGAACGCAACGTGGCCTCCTGGTAATCGGAACCTGTTGTTGCTCTCCCATCCATATCCCGTTCATCCAACAAACCCTTGCAATATGGTTAACTCCGTCACCCAGCCTTGCACGCTTTCCATAAATCCAACCAACTCGTTGCTCTTTGGACACCGAGCGCGCCATCCATCACTGAAATCAATAAGCGACACAAATGAGCATTTGAACTGACACAAAGCATCTGTCGTTCTTTCACCAGAGGGGCGAAGTGAATAACAAGCTGAAAAATAACAGCTGTTACAGCCCAAGAAAAAAAAAAAAAAAAAAAAACAGGCAGAGTTCCAGCCAGACGACGCACCGTCAATTATCTCTGAATAATCGCGCGTGACAAACTAACAGCCGTCCCATAGAACATCACAGGAAATGAACAACCGTCCCTGTTTTCACGAAACGTTCTATGAAAAACAACCACATGTTAATGTTTTACACAAAAGTATGATGTGTTTTCAAGGCCTGGCCAGGGTGGTGGGTTTATCCACAGGTCAGGAATCGGCACCTTCTTTAAAAAAAAAAAAAAACAACTAAAGCAGCTATAGTATTGCTAATCAATATCATGGATATGTTCCCGCGCTTTGTCGCCTCCTTCAAACTGAAACTTGTTATCAATCCACCTCACCCCAATGGCCAAACAAAACCTTGCATCACAGTAAACCATTACCCAGCCATTGCTCGTTGAACGCGCCATGCATCATTGACATCCAGAAGCGACACAAATGAGCATTGGGACTGACACACGATATCTGCTGTTCTTTTTCCGGGGGGAGGGAGGAGGGGGGAACAGCAAACTGTGAAAACCCATGGCTGTTAGCGTCAGACATAAAAACTACAACAGGCAGAGATCCAGCCAGACATTTCACTGTCAATTACCTCTGAGAAATCGCGCGTGACAAACTAAGAGCCGTCCCATAAAACATCACAAAAAAATTAACAGCTGTCCCTGTTTTCACGAAACCTTTTATGAAAAAAAATCATGTTAATGTTCTATACAAAATTATTATATGCTTTACAAGACCTGACCAACTTGGGTTTATCCACAGGTCAGGAATCTGCTCCATTTTTCGTCAAAGCAGAAGTAGTGTTGCTAATTAATATCATGGATAAATTCGCACACTTAGTCACCTCTTTGAAACTGAAACCGTCACTGTTACCCAATCCACCACACTACAATGGCCAAACAAAACCTTGCATCATCGTAAACCATCACCCAGCCATTGCTCGTTGCCCCTTCAAACACTGAACGCGCCATACATCACTGAAATCCAGAAGCGACACAAATGAGCATTGGGACTGACACACGATATCTACTGTTCTTTTTCCGGAGAGGAGGGGGGAGGGGGAAACAGCAAACTGTGAAATCCCATGGCTGTTAGCGTCAGAGTAAAAAAAAAAAAAAAAAAAAACAACAGGCAGAGATCCTGCCAGACGTTTCACTGTCAATTATCTCTGAGAAATCGCGCGTGGCCAAACTAAGAGCCGTCCCATAAAACATCGCACAAAATTAATAGCCGTCCTATCACCGTATACCATGGTAAGCGCTTGGTTCCCCCCCCCTCCCCCGCCCCCCACCCCACCCTCCCTCACAGTTTCCCTTCGGTGACACTGGGCGTGATCAGTTAATTCAGTAAATTGCACCCGCGGCTATTGTCTGCACGCTGCATTGGTCCCTCAGACGGGGCGGGTGTCAGCTGAAACGATTCTCGCAAAGCTACAGCCCCCCTGCTGCCTGTCTGTCTGTCTGCCAGACTCGATCCATTAAGGCTGGCATGGGTTTGTGGTCCTCTTGAAATTGTTTTGCTTCGATGACACACATCTGTGACGGGTCTTGTGTGACGTTATGTCTTCTGGTTATTTGCCCAGGCGAGGCCTTGAGAATTTATCATTTTTAATTTAACTCTCTCCATACGAACGGCGAAAGGGACGACGTTAACAGCGTTTCACCCCAATTACCATCATCAAAATATTGCAAGCGGAAGGCTCTTATACTGAAGCGGTGAATGTTGACAAAGAATACCACAATTCTGACGACGGAAGCTAAAGGTTGGGTCATTCAGACACCCACTGGACATCCGAGGGGTCTGTGTAGAGGAGAAGAGAGGCCTGGCCGTACTGAGTGAGTTAAAGGAAGATTCTCTTTTCCAACCTCCACCTCTTCCCACAGAAGGCAGACGTAAAAGTAACACACGAAACGCGTATCATTTTTCAACAGTTCGCATGGAATAGAAACAACCGTCACCACCAAACAATAAGCACGTGAGGAAAGTTGGTCAATCAGATATGGAGATGGAAAATCTGTGAGGCACAGATTTGGCAAACAGAAAGACCAGAGAGAGGGGGTTAGAGAGAGACAGACAGACAGACAGACAGTCAGACAGACAGACAGAAACAGAGAGACAGAGACAGAGAGAAGTTGGCCGGGCGTGTGGAGAAAGTTGTGAACCCGCTGTCATATCTGCAGCCTTTTGGAATGGGGCGACAGTGAGGATACTGGGGTGGGAGTGTGTGCGTGTGGAGAGAGAGGGGGGAGGTTAGGAGAGGACGTGTGGGTGGAGGAGGGTTTAGTAACGTAGAAACAGGGTACTGGAGGATGGGGTTGGGGGGGGGGGGGTGAGAAGGAGAGAGTTGGAGGGAAGTACAAGTGTATGTTTTCTTTCTTTCTGGAGTTTAACGTCTTTTGACTGGCAAGTGATATTAGACGGGGGGGAGGGGGGGATGGAGGTGTGGGGGTAGTACATCTGTGTGCGCGTGTGGGGGTTGGGGGTGGGGGGTGGGATGATAGGAAGAGGTGTTGGGATGACTTATACAGTAAAAGACACGTAAACAAGTGCCAGGAGGTCAGAACAGGAAGAACGACGAAAGACTGAACTGAGAGTAATGCATAACTATTTCAAACATAGGATAAAGCGTAGGATTAAGTGTGTGTGTGTGTGTGTGTGTGTGTGTGTGTGTGTGTGTGCGTGCGTGCGTGCGTGCGTGCGTGCGTGCGCGCGCGTAAACTTCTTCTTTTTTTTTTAAATGTTCGTTTTATGCACGCGTGCATCCTTGTTTATGCTTGCAGGTCCGAACGTGCTGTCACATGACCACCGCCACCGGTTCAAGGTCACGAAGGTCAAGGAGAAAGACCAACGCTCCCCCCACCTCCAAATTAAAGTAACTGAACAGAGAACGCTCATCTGCTGGGTATCTTCCCCTTGGTCGAGACTTAATTAAACCCCACACAGCCCCCCCCCCCCCCTCCCTCCCCACTCCAACCCACCCCACCCCACCCCACACCCTACCCCCTACCTCCCCCACCAAGTCCTGTTCACATCCGGAGCCTAATTCCAAAGTCCGCCTGCAAAGTGTGCGAGTTCACAGCAGCCGTTGCTGAAAAGACGCGTGTCCGGGCCTCCATAATCATTCGCGTTTTTTTTTTCCCTCCTCTTAATTGTCCTTCCCGCTCCCCCCCCCCCCCCCCCCCCCCAACCCCCTCTCAATCCCAACCCCTCCTTCTTTTCCTGCCACTGTTCGATTTTTCGATTAGCTTCTTCAATAACTTGGGGGAGTGTCTGCTGAATGTTCGTATTGTTCTTCTCTTTCCTTTCCAACGCCAAGTTGAGGACATTGACCTGACAGTAACGACAACATCAATAATTACTGGTGCTAAACAAAAAAAAAAGGAAAGCAATCATGAAATAATGGTAGCTAACAAACGTCAAGAGCGCGCGCGCACACACACACACACAAACGCACACATGCACACACACAAACGCACGCACGCACGCACGCGCACACACACACACACACACACGAATGTACACACACACACACACACACACACACACACACACACACACCATCATGTCCAATGCATGTGACCAGAGTGCTGGAGGGATATATAAACCCAGCGCTGCTAAACATAACAAGGAGCAAAAAAAAAAAACATCACTGTGATCCAGCAAACCAGCGAGCGAGCGAGGGAACGAGAGACAGACAGACAGACAGACAGACATACAGAGAGAGAGAGAGAGGGGGGGGGAGGAAACAGATAGAAAGGCAGAGTAAATGGTCTGTTTCTAACTGCAGTTTTCAATTTTGGAAACTGTGTGAACACGAAAAAAGAGAAAAACAAATTCACAAAAAAAGCACAAAAAAGCACACACACACACACACTGACCACTCTGTTCTATACATGCAAAACAACAACAACAAAAAACAACAACAAACAAACAAACAAAAAAACACCAAAAACAAACCAAATAAAAACAAAATGCTGCTGAGGCTGAGAAATGTCCAGCACTGCTGTGTGAAGGTGTGAAGAGAAGAGAAGGAAGAAGAACAGCAAGAACAAAAACAAGAAGACGAAGAAGAACAAAACAAAAACAGGAGAAGGAGAAGCAGAACAACAACAGCAGCAGCAACAACAACAATAACAATAATAATGGAGAGAAAAAAACCCAAGAACTAGAAGAACAACAAGAAGAATTAAATGAAGAACAACAACAACAAGAATTAAATGAAGAACAAGAAAAAAAGAAGAACAAGTTCAACAAGGAAAAAAAAACACCTCATAAGGAAACCAAGGCATATAGAAAACAGATGAACAATAAGAACAAAAAACAAACAATAACCAAGAAGAAAAAAACCACACCAAAAACAAAACAACAAGAGAATAACAACAAACAAACAAACAAACAACAACAACAAAAGGAAAAGACACAGACACACAATGAACACAGCGTGCTGTGTGTAACATTATGCAAGCAGGACGAGGGAGATAAGTCCCCCCCAGGCAAGGGAGACGATTGGAAATCCCAACAGGACAGACCCGCCACAATCGATTGTACCCGCTCAACTGCAGACTATCTGATAGAAAGAAAGAAGAAATAAAAACACAAAAAAACACTACATCCTGTAAAAAAAAAAAAAAAAAAAAAAAAAGCCACACGCCACCTGCCGCTATTTAACAGAAACACCACCACCACCACCACCACCCATCACCCTTCCCCCTCTCTTCCAGTTCTGTCTGTCTGTCCCTCTCTGTAGCATCTGCCGCCATTTGAAGGAAACACCTCCACTTACCACCCCCCCCTCCCCCCTACTCCATTCCTCCATTCATTCTCTTTCTGTCTGTCTGTCTCTCTCTCGTGTAATTTTGTACACTCGAGCGATTCATACATTGTTAACTCTAGCCCTTTTCAAAGGAGGTCATGGCGCCTCTGATTAAACCATTCGTTAACTGTTTAGTCGTTTATTCATTCACATTTTGTGTGTGTGTGTGTGTGTGTGTGTGTGTGTGTGTGTGTGTGTGCGTGCGCGTGTGCCTGTGCGCGTGTGAGACAGAGTTAGATTGTCAGAAAGAAAGAGAGAGGGAAATGGGGATCGAAGGGGTGTGTGGGGGGTGGGGGGGGGAGACAGACAGACAGACAGGAAGACAGACAGAGACAGAGAGAGAGAAAAAATGAGAGACAGAGACAGAGAGATTCAGTGTGCGTGAGTGTGCGCGAGAGAGACATGCAATTACAGACGTACACACACACACACACACACACACACACACGACAAAAGCAGCTTTTCATCAACAATTATCTTTCCCCCATCACCAGGTTCACTGCAGGGCGATATAAAGCTCATCTCGCTACAGAGCATGCAGAGAACCTGAGGCACGGTCATTGTGATGCGAACAAAAACCATGTTTACACGTCGTCCTTTGTTACTGCTCCTCGGCTGTTGACAGCCCGGCTGTCTCCCTCCCTCTTCACCTGCCGCTTGGTGCGTTGAAAGGAGATGGAAATTCTCATTCATTCATTCATTCATTCAAACATTTATTCTGTCTCTGTCTCTCCACCCCTCCACAGTCACTATCTTTCTTTCTTGGTAACACTTGCATACATACATACATACATACATACATACATACATACATACATACATATGTATATAAACACACACACACACACACGCACGCACGCACACACACACACACACACACACAAACATGTGTGTGTGGATGTGTGTGTGTATGTGTGTATGTGTGATATATTCCCTGGGCCAGCACACCGAATTTCGTACAATGAAATCTGTTTTGTGACGAAAAGAAATGCAATACAACGCAACACAACACAACACAATTATTGCGCAATGGACTTCATCATCACCATCATCCTCTTCTTCTCCTTCTTCTTCGTCGTCTTTTTCTCCTTCGTCTTCTTTAACTCGATGAAGAGTCATTGGGGGGGGGGGGGGGGGGCGCTGCACACTGCATTGTTGTCAGTCCCTCGTTTTTATTCTGCACCCCACCCCCCACCCCCTCAGCCCTCCGTCTTCATCCTTCAAACGTTTCCTGGTTTTAGCAAGGTCGATGGATCTTTTCGTGACGTGGCAATACCAGCGTAGCTTTCTTACCTTTTCTTCACTCACGTCAACAGAAACTCATACTGTCCAAGGTTCTGCTTGATTGATTGGCGCATTTGTTAACTGGTAGTGTGTGCCCAGTGTGTGGGATGTCTAGCATCATTTCCATGGCGTGAATTATTTTCTTCTTTCCGATTCCGCCCTGTGGGTCTATGTCTCATATGCATACAGGAAGATGGAACGTGGTGATGGTGATACGGATATTTTATACAGCGCCTATCCTCGGTCGGAGACCAAGCTCTAAGCGCTTTACAAACACGGGGTCATTTGTACAACAGTCTGCCTACCTGGGTAGAACCGACTGACAGCTAGCATTGGACGCTCATCATTGGTTTCCTGTGTCATTCAATCAGGTTTCAGTCACGCACACATATACTCATACAGACATGTAACATTTTACGTGTATGACCATTGACCATTCACCATTTTGATTATTTACTCCGCCATATGAGCAGCCATTCTCCATTCTCAGGGGTGTGCATGCTGGGTATGATCTTTTTTTCTTTCCATAACCCACCGAACGCTCACATGGATTACAGGATCATTAACGTGCGTACTTGATCTTCTGCATGCGTATACGCACGAAGGAGGTTCAGGCACAAGCAGGTCTGCACATCTGTTGACCTGTGAGAGCGGAAAAAATCACCACCCTTTAAACACCAGCCAGGCGCCGTTACCGAGATTCGAGCTCGGGACCTTCAGATTAAACGTCCATCGCTTTCACCGCTCGGCTGTTTGTGCCCGTCAGTGCACGCAGGAATCTGACAGCGTTTCATGGAGATGTCGCCGTCCCTCCATACAGGTTTCAGTGTGGGCAGTGCTGATGGTTTTTGTCTTTGCTGCCCTTGAGATGATTCTTGGTGCGGGTGCTTCATTGCTGATGACAGACCCCAGGTGGGCGAACTGTTGAACAGTTCCTTGCTTCTGTCCCTGGACAGTCAGGTCAGCGGTGACTGGTGGTGTGGCTGGCCGCCAAATTTGGTCTTTTACGGCGCTAATTCCCATGCCAAATGTCTTGTCGACGTTTTCATCCAGTCTTTAAACTGTAAAGCAATAGACTGCAAAGACTAAATTGCTTAAAATGCAATAAAGCAATGGACTGCAAAGACCAAAGTGCTTATTGTGCAACTTAAAGCAATAGACTACAAAGACCAAAGTGCTAAAAGGGCAATGGACTCTGTAAAGGCCAACCAGTCGCTGAACTCTCCAAAACATCCTTTGTTAATGGAGGAAGACAACTTCTCCCTCCTTCCTTTTCCGTTTCAAAACGAGGTGTCAATGAGGGACAGAGCAGTCATCATTATCAACTATCACCCAAGTTGACGACAAGTGACACTGGACGTAAGCTGCGTCGTTTGTGATCAAGTCACTTGTTCTGATGTTTCCACTACTTTCTGTTAACCCTTTCGCTGCCAGGAAAATAAGATTTAAGTGAAATCTATTTGCCAGGGTTTTTTCACAAAAACGGGTATAAATTTTCAAAAAATTCTGTGCTCTTTGTTATTGGAGAAAGACCCATAAAAGTATATATTTTCTGAAAGGGAAATGAATAAAGAATACAAAACACATGATGTTTTCCCATTTTATGCATTTTAAGTGACATGCTGTTGTTTTGAAATCAGTGTTTTGTTTTTTGTCACATTTTCAACTTGTTCATTGCAAACATTAGTCTGGTAATTTGCACAAAAATATCATTTTCTGGACAAATGGATATCTGCACACACAAAATCATACTAGAACAACCACAATATAAAAAAAACTAAAAAAGAAATAGATGCATTGTGACTTCTGCAAGTGATAATATGGATGTGAGGCCACGCCCCCTCAGTCTCCACCCCCCTCCTCTTCACCCCTCTCACACCGTCACTTCATCAGACCGCGTTGGCTGAGTGCCAAGAAAATAGCTCATATGGTGCCCTGCTAAAAATTCGTCTGCTAGAGTTGAACAGCCTGCATCACTCACTGATAGTTGTATCTTGGCCACTCTCTTGATTGCTCCCTTTATTTTCTATCAAATCGTCCTATAAATGTTCACCACTGTCTTCTCCTTCGAATTTATGCTCCAATTCTTTCTGAGCATTAGCTAAAGAAAGTAATCTTGGTTGATTTAGTTCGCCACGAGCGCATGTCTTGAGGACGGAGTCAGTCCGACATTTTGTTGAGCGAGCGAGGAGAGGAGCCAGGCAAAGACTGCGGCCAGTAACCCAACCAAAACGTTCAAATAAAGGACTGCCTTATGACGCAGATGGTGTTTCTAGCTATGAATAGAATCCAGAAAGATTCCCCAAGCTAAAGCTACCAGCATTTTTGTCAACGAACTGAATGCAAAGCAGGGAAAAGTCAGAATATTTCGATGACGAGTTATCTCGTCATGCAGGCAGCGAAGCATACATGCTTGCCATGACGAGTTATCTCGTCATGCAGGCAGCCTAGGGGTTAATGGACCTTTTCTCCGTGTGAGAATCCGTGCGTGTGAGAGAAAGAACGAAAAATGACAGACACAGAGAGAGAGAGAGGGGGGGGGGGACAGTGGGAAGAGGAGAGAGAGAGACAGTGGGAGGGGGAGAGAGAGAGAGAGAGAGGACGGTGGGAGGGAGAGAGATGGGGGAGGGTTAAGTGAAATCAGCGGTTAAATGAGCTCCACCAAATTGTCGTCGGCGACAGTTCAGCGGAGGCGATAATTCAGCGGTTGACAGTGAGAGAGAGAGAGAGAGAGAGACAGGGGTGAGGTGGGGGGTGGGTGGGGGGGGGAGAGAAAGGGGTTAGGTTCACATTGTATAACTCGCACGAGTGTCTGAACCTATTTCAAAGACAGAGAGAGGAAACACACACACACACACACACACACACACATCGTACGCCATCACAACAACCAACCTACCCTGCCCAACCACCCAACCCAACCCCACGCCATACCTCCATCCCCCCTCCAGCCCCCTCCATTCCCCCACACAGACAAAGAGATTCACCAGCAGTTCAGTAAACCCCTTTGAGGATCAGGTGGGTGTGGACAGGGGAGGGGGGGAGGAGGAAGTCAGGGGTAGATCAGACTTGCTAATTCACTCCCCTTAAAACTCACTGATGATCGGTCTTTACCCGAGGCGGGGGAAAGGGACGGACCCCCGCAGTCGGCCCACTCGACAAGACGCCCGCTCCGCTTCCACTGGCGGCGACGAGTGTGAGGCTGGTGAGAATTATAATCATCACCCTCTGTCTCTCTGTCTCTCTCTGTCTCTCTCTCACTATCTATCTATATATCTATTTCTCTCTCTATTTCTTTCATTGTTTCTCTCTCTGTGTATCTGTCTGTCTTCCTGTCTGTCCGTCCCTCTCTCTCTCTCTCTCTCCCTCCCTCCCCCCTCTGCCTCTGCCTTCCTTTCTCACTCTGTCTCTCTCCCCTCTTCCTCCTCCTCCTTTTATCTCGTTATCCAAGATGTCCCCCCACCCCCCACGCCCCCACAACCCATATCTTGCTTTTGCAAAAATACTACTACTTACGTTTCTTTCTCTCAGGCATTTTATGCATTCATCAGAAAAAAAATCTCTCTCTCTCTCTCTCTCTCTCTCCTTACCCTCTCCCTGCATTCCTCATCTATCTCCTGCCACACTCTCTCTCTTTTCTCTCTTTCCTCCTCCTTATTCTGACCCTCCTCTTTCTCATCCTCTAATCTCGTTGTCCATAAAAGCCCCTCCACCCCCCATCGTCTACATGTGTCTAGTTATGTTAATTCTGTAAAAATAATACTACGTATGTTTCTTTGTCTCAGGCATTTTATGCATTCGGCAGAAAAAAATACACTCATCTGTCTGTCTGTCTGTCTGTCTCTCTCTCTGTCTCTCTCTTGCTATCTCTGTTTCTGTCTCTCCTCTTTCGTATACTGCAGCAGAACAACATATTCGTACTGCTCCTATTCCATGTCGGTCTCGCGCATTAAGCATGAAAATATACATCCCATTCAACACATCTCTCTCTCTCTCTCTCTCTCTCTCTCTCAAACAGACAACAATGCGTGATAATGAGTACATCAATCTCAGCACCAACAACACTTGATTATGGCATTCCTCAGGGGTCTATTCTTGGCCCTTTACTGTTCTCAATATATATAAACGACCTACCGCTCCATATGAAATCCGTCTGCGAACTGTTTGCGGATGATACAACAATCCACACTTCGCATACTGACATTGTCGCTCTTGCAAAAGACTTACAAGAAAGTACTGATGACCTCGTTAGATGGACCGAACTAAACCACATGTCTCTTCACCCTCAAAAAACAAAATGCATGTTAATCACAACCAGACAAAATCTTCCTTCCATCCAAATTAAAGGCGAACCTATTGAACAGGACAGTGATCATAAAGTTCTGGGGATCATAACTGACAACAATCTCACTTGGAATCCTCACATAAATTTCCTTTGCAAAAAGACAGCACAGAAAACCCATCAACTATCCAAATTTTGTCAGATGACACCAAATTAGGCATAAAAATAGGAAAAATTCAGTTCTTTCCAGTCATCTTGTTTAAATCAATATTGCACCTATGGGATGGGCACAAAAAAAATTAAAAAAAGAAGCCAAATTATATGAAAACTGCATTTACTGTTATATTTATTTATTTTTTTTATTCTCTATACTTGGCACTTTGATCTGATATTCTGACACAACAACAAGAGCAGTCATTGTTATCATTTTTTGTTCAAACAGGAGCTTCTTTTGCTAAGCATGGAAGTTTTATTTATTTTGCAAACGTTTTGGTAAAGAAGGGAAATTAATCTGTAATTAATGCTAGGGGACTTAATTTGCTTTAAACTGATCTTTCTCATCTTAAACATTACATTTTGAAATTATACTCAATACATAAAAAGCTTGTGTGTTGTACTCTCAGTGTACAGGACTTTCACTATGTTCATTCGCCCAAGTGGTCTTTTTCGGAAAATACTAAAATCAGTACGAGTGGACTTTATAGATCTATTGGCTGAGCCTGGAAGATCATGGGCAAAAATCAACTGCGTACACATATTTATAGATATTCAAAGCGCGTGCTCATATTCTTCGCTAACGCGAACGACGCCATTTTGTTTCAAGTTGTTGAACTGCCCGTTCAATCCTATATTCAATGGACAATACACGATAACATGTGATGGAAAGTTGGAGAAGGAGACCGTTAAATATTTATTCAGAGAAAGATTTGTGAACGCCTCATCACTTTCTGGATTATGCCCCAAACTGCCATAAAAATATCCACGGAATCAGTCGGAATTCACAGTTAATTGTAAACCATGCGAGTTAATAACCTTGAATTGGTGAAACGTAAAAATTTCCAGTCTTGACTTTTCTCAAAATGAAGTCCTTTTCTCTTCATACGACTTTTAGAAGTACTTGTACTTGGCTCTACATGTTATTAGTTTAAAAAAAACCAATAAATTTTCATATCAACTTTAAAACTACAAAACTAGAATGAACATAAAAAAGAAACTGAATCGACAGCGTCGTACTACATTCCCGGCGGGTGTAACTAAACTTGTACATCTATCTAGATCTAGAGAAAACGGCTAAATGTTGCAGTGTGATTGCGGCGATAGCAACGTCTCCTTTACCGCGGACTTGCCAAGCTCGATAAAAAAATTTTTATTGCCCTTAAAGATTTTTGAATGCCCAAGATACACCAGAATAATATGATTTAAACAGCGTTCTCACTGCAAATATCGCAATCGATTTATCGCCCTTTAAAAAGGTATGTTCAATTATTAAATTTTAGAACGTCAGTTAAGGAGCCACGATAGTGTTATGGGTAAGACAGTTTCTTCTCACCTGAACACGCGGGGTTCGAATCTGGTTAGGACTTTTATTTTTTTTTTTTTTTTTTCCTTTTTTTCTTCTTCTTTTTTTTTTAAACCGAAGCTTTATAATAACAAATACAGAACACATTTTAACGATTAGATTTTTTTTTAAAGTGTATCACAAGTGAGTCTTGAAGGCCTCGCCTCTCTTGTTAAATATTGTGTAGTGTAGACCCTATTCAGGGCGGGGACTGGATGTAAAAAGGCACATCAGTGCTTATCTATTATCCTCGAAATAAAGAATTTGTCTTGTCGTCTCTCTCTCTCTCTCTCTCTCTCCCTCTCGCTCGCTCGCTCTCTCAGTGATGACAAGGGCTTGCCAAGCTCGATAACCAGGTCTGACGAACGCAGCTGCCGATAATTATAATTTTCACATTCGCCTTCCTTCTCATCACCCGTTCACCCCCAGTCACCCCTATCTCTTTCCTGTTCCCACTCACCCCGCCCCCCTACCATGTGTGTGTGTGTGTGTGTGTGTGTGTGTGTGTGTGTGTGCGTGAGTGAGTGTACGCGAGCGCGAGCATGCGCATCCAACAGAGTAAACATTTTGTTTGCACAAAACAAAACATGCTTAAGAAACCATCTCACTGTCCCCACCACCACAACAACAATATGCAGTAAGGTTCAAAACATGTCCAACAACACAAAAAGCTGTGCATCCATTTTCTTTCTTTTTGCTTGGCACGCTGGCTCGAGATCCATAAGCAGATCATTAACAAGACCGTGCCTGACTTTGCAACACGTTCCAACTGTGGACAGTTGTAACCCAGCCCTCAAACAAACAAACGAAGGCATACACGCGGAAAAACAACGCAACAACCCGCCAAAAACCGCGCCGATGTCACAGGGTTTACGACCTCCGCAATTCGTGTCCTGCATGGGTACTTCCTGCTTGATGGCCGTGTGCTTGTCTCCCCTGTTCCGGGTCTATGGATTTCCGGTTCCGGTTCCTGCGCCGCGCAAAGATTTCAGGGAGGAGGGTCCGAGGATTTTCGAGATGCGAAGTTTGTTTGGTTAAGTCACGTCCGTCGCTCTCTCATGCAATCACCCCACGTCTGCACCCCCCCCCCCCCCCCTCACCCCCCCTCCCCCAGCCCCCCAAGCCCCCAACCTCCCCCGTCCATGAAAACGTCGCTGTTCTGATGGGTGAATAATTTCTGCCGGGGCATACGCGCGGCCATTTCAAATAACGACCGAAAAGCAGTCCTTTTATTTTTTTTAGATAAAAGATTGTTTCTTTTTTTTTTTTTTTTTTTAAACCCACAACAATAAATTATTATCAGAATGGACACAGTCAGAATAAAGCATACAATATTCTGGTAAAGGCTCAGTAAGGAACAAAATATATTTTTTATGACATATCAATTGGTAAACCAGCACTACGAAAATGATTGTGCAAACTGGGAACAAGTCCTTCGGAAACAAACTTGAATATATTTTTTTAATACAAGAAAGATTCGAAAGATTAAATCAAAACGGTTCCATATTAAAATCAATTATCCTGTTCCTGTGACAAAAATTCTACGCTGATGAACATAGAAGTGCACTCAATTTTAATCAAAATACAAAAGACAAAAGCCTACATTATTTACTAATTTACGCACTTCCGCACGAACACACCCAGACAGAAGGCTCACCAGTCTGATATACAGACTACGACTGGATGCCATTAAAAACAAAAGCACACCTCTAGAGGGACTTGCATCCGTGTAATGAAATTACCCCCTCGTGCATATCATCTATAAATGTGAACAGTTAAAAACATATCCACCTCTTTCATTTACAAAAAATCTGCACCTCCATCTCCTTCCATTACAAACGTTATATAAATGACAATAAACATGTGTTTGAAATGGTCCAGTGTTTAATTCGAAGCCCCTGTTGGCTCTTTGTCGTTAATTTATCGGTTGACTGGGTAGGTTGTTCTGATTTTGTTTACATTCTTTTAATGCTGATTGAGGAGAGAGGAACAGGGAAAGTAGTGATGATTTATGCTAACTGAGGAGAGAGATGAACAGGGAAAGTAGTGATGATTTATGCTCATTCAGGAGAGAGGAACAGGGAAAGTAGTGATGATTTATGCTAATTGAGGAGAGAGGAGAATAGGGAAAGTAGTGATGATTTATGCTAACTGAGGAGAGAGGAGAATAGGGAAAGTAGTGATGATTTGTGCTGAGGAGGGACGAACAGGGGAAAGTAGTGATGATTTATGCTAATTGAGGAGAGAGGAACAGGGAAAGTAGTGATGATTTATGCTGAGGAGAGAGGAACAGGGAAAGTAGTGATGATTTATGCTAACTGAGGAGAGAGGAACAGGGAAAGTAGTGATGATTTATGCTGAGGAGAGAGGAACAGGGAAAGTAGTGATGATTTATGCTAACTGAGGAGAGAAGGAGGAACAGGGGAGAGTAGTGATGATTTATGCTAATTGAGGAGAGAGGAACAGGGGAAAGTAGTGATGATTTATGCTGAGGAGAGAGGAACAGGGGAAAGTAGTGATGATTTATGCTAACTGAGGAGAGAAGGAGGAACAGGGGAGAGTAGTGATGATTTATGCTAATTGAGGAGAGGAACAGGGGAAAGTAGTGATGATTTATGCTAACTGAGGAGAGAAGAGGAACAGGGAAAGTAGTGATGATTTATGCTAACTGAGGAGAGAAGGAGGAACAGGGGAGAGTAGTGATGATTTATGCTGATTGAGGAGAGAGGAAGAGGGAAAGTAGTGATGATTTATGCTAATTGAGGAGAGGAACAGGGAAAGTAGTGATGATTTATGCTAACTGAGGAGAGAGGAACAGGGGAAAGTAGTGATGATTTATGCTAACTGAGGAGAGAGAAACAGGGAAAGTAGTGATGATTTGTGCTGAGGAGAGAGGAACAGGGAAAGTAGTGATGATTTATGCTAACTGAGGAGAGAGGAAGAGGGAATGTAGTGATGATTTATGCTAATTGAGGAGAGAGGAACAGGGAAAGTAGTGATGATTTATGCTAATTGAGGAGAGAGGAACAGGGAAAGTAGTGATGATTTATGCTAACTGAGGAGAGAGGAACAGGGGAAAGTAGTGATGATTTATGCTAATTGAGGAGAGAGGAGAATAGGGAAAGTAGTGATGATTTATGCTAATTGAGGAGAGAGGAACAGGGAAAGTAGTGATGATTTATGCTAATTGAGGAGAGAGGAACAGGGAAAGTAGTGATGATTTATGCTAATTGAGGAGAGAGGAACAGGGGAAAGTAGTGATGATTTATGCTAATTGAGGAGAGAGGAACAGGGAAAGTAGTGATGATTTATGCTAATTGAGGAGAGAGGAACAGGGAAAGTAGTGATGATTTATGCTAACTGAGGAGAGAAGAGGAACAGGGAAAGTAGTGATGATTTATGCTGATTGAGGAGAGAGCAACAGGGAAAGTAGTGATGATTTATGCTGATTGAGGAGAGAGCAACAGGGAAAGTAGTGATGATTTATGCTAATTGAGGAGAGAGGAACAGGGGAAAGTAGTGATTATTTATGCTAACTGAGTAGGGACGAACAGGGAAAGTAGTGATGATTTAAGGCATGGGTAGGGGTGGGGAAGGTGATAGGTTTTCGTCTAAAATCACGATTGTGGATAGACGTTAAACAAAACGAACCAACGAACGAACGAACGAACACCTACACACGAATCAGCCAGCCGGGCCAGGAGAGTTGTCTGTGGTTTGCGTGCTGTCCGAAAGGAAAGAAGACATGAGACGTTCACAAAAAAAAAAGAAAAAAAGACAGGACCAGTCGCATGGAAAATTAACAGAGCATCTGCTCTGCTCTTCAGTCAGTTAATTAATTAAAAACAATAAGAAGAATTTATAACCTTTCTATGGCGCGATATCCACCACTAATGCTGCTCAAAGCGCCTTACATCATCGAGCTAGATATAAACATAACATAAAAAAAAACCAAAAAAACATTACAACAGCTCTTTACCGATTCAATGCGTTCACAGAACGAATCCGAAAGCATAATCCACCAAACAACGAAAAATATCAAGTGAATAATGCTTAAATGAAATCCATCCAATAAAACACACATTTCATAAACACACACACACACACACGCGCACGCACACACACACACACTCACACACACACACACACACACACACACACACACACACACACACACTTTACCCAATCCCGTATACCCTTGAATCATTCAAACTTTCTGGTACGTAATGGCCAATGTAGGCGGTAAGATGACGGACCAAAAAAAAAAAAAAGAAAAAAAAAGAAGTAATACTGAATGGATAATCAAAACTGAATAGCCAATGTGACAGAAGAAAACTGCCGCCCCCAGCCCTACCCCTCACCCCCCAACCAACCTCCATACTCTCCACACCTTTATCCCCCACCCGCCACCATTCATACTCTCCACATCTTTTTTCCCCACCCCCTAACCCCCAACCTCCATACTCTCCGCACCTATATACCCCACCCCCCATCCCCCAACCTCCATACTCTTCAGCACCTTTATCCCCCACCCCCCTAACCTCCATACTCTCCACACCTTTATCCCCCACCCCCCAACCTCCATACTCTCCACACCTTTATCCCCCACCCCCCAACCTCCATACTTTCCACACCTTTATCCCCCACCCCCACCCCCTAACCTCCATACTCTCCACACCTTTATCCCCACCCCCACCCCCCAACCTCCATACTCCACACCTTTATCCCCCCCCACCTCATACTCTCCACACCTTTATCCCCCACCCCCACCCCCACAACCTCCATACTCTCCACACCTTTATCCCCCAACCCCCGACCTCCATACTCTCCACACCTTTATCCCCCACCCCCCAACCCTCCATGCTCTCCACACCTTGTTTCCTCCCACCCCCTAACCTCCATACTCTCCACACCTTTATCCCCCACCCCCCAACCTCCATACTCTCCACACCTTTATCCCCCACCCCCTAACCTCCATACTCTCCACACCTTTATCCCCCAACCCCCCAACCCCATACTCTCCACACCTTTATCCCCCACCCCCCAACCGCCAAGCTCTCCACACCTTTATCCCCCACCCCCCACCTCCATACTCTCCACACCTTTATCCCCCACCCCCCACCTCCATACTCTCCACACCTTTATCCTCCAACCTCCATACTCTCCACACCTTTATCCCCCACCCCCCACCTCCATACTCTCCACACCTTTATCCCCCACCCCCCCACACCTCCATACTCTCCACACCTTTATCCCCCCCAACCTCCATACTCTCCACACCTTTATCCCTCCACCCCCACCCTCCAACCTCCATACTCTCCACACCTTTATCCCCCACTCCCCCACCTCCATACTCTCCACACCTTTATCCCCCACCCCCACCCTCCAACCTCCATACTCTCCACACCTTTATCCCCCACCCCCTAACCTCCATACTCTCCACACCTTTATCCCCCACCCCCTAACGTCCATACTTTCCACACCTTTATCCCCCACCCCCCAACCTCCATACTCTCCACACCTTTATCCCCCACCCCCTAACCTCCATACTCTCCACACCTTTATCCCCCAACCCCCAACCTCCATACTCTCCACACCTTTATCCCCCACCCCCCCAACCTCCATGCTCTCCACACCTTTATCCCCCACCCCCCACACCTCCATACTCTCCACACCTTTATCCCCCACCCCCAACCTCCATACTCTCCACACCTTTATCCCCCACCCCCAACCTCCATACTCTCCACACCTTTATCCCCCACCCCCCAACCTCCATACTCTCCACACCTTTATCCCCCACCCCCAACCTCCATACTCTCCACACCTTTATCCCCCACCCCCCAACCTCCATACTCTCCACACCTTTATCCCCCACCCCCAACCTCCATACTCTCCACACCTTTATCCCCCACCCCCCAACCTCCATACTCTCCACACCTTTATCCCCCACCCCCCAACCTCCATACTCTCCACACCTTTATCCCCCACCCCCCAACCTCCATACTCTCCACACCTTTATCCCCCACCCCCCAACCTCCATACTCTCCACACCTTTATCCCCCACCCCCCAACCTCCATACTCTCCACACCTTTATCCCCACCCCCCCAACCTCCATACTCTCCACACCTTTATCCCCCACCCCCCAACCTCCATACTCTCCGCACCTTTATCCCCACCCCCCAACCTCCATACTCTCCACACCTTTATCCCCACCCCCAACCTCCATACTCTCCACACCTTTATCCCCCACCCCCCAACCTCCATACTCTCCACACCTTTATCCCCCACCCCCTAACCTCCATACTCTCCACACCTTTATCCCCCACCCCCCTAACCTCCATACTCTCCACACCTTTATCCCCCACCCCCCAACCTCCATACTCTCCACACCTTTATCCCCCACCCCCCAACCTCCATACTCTCCACACCTTTATCCCCCACCCCCTAACCTCCATACTCTCCACACCTTTATCCCCCACCCCCAACCTCCATACTCTCCACACCTTTATCCCCCACCCCCCAACCTCCATACTCTCCACACCTTTATCCCCCACCCCCCAACCTCCATACTCTCCACACCTTTATCCCCCACCCCCCAACCTCCATACTCTCCACACCTTTATCCCCCACCCCCCAACCTCCATACTCTCCACACCTTTATCCCCCACCCCCCAACCTCCATACTCTCCACACCTTTATCCCCCACCCCCAACCTCCATACTCTCCACACCTTTATCCCCCACCCCCAACCCTCCATACTCTCCACACCTTTATCCCCACCCCCCAACCTCCATACTCTCCACACCTTTATCCCCCACCCCCCCCCAACCTCCATACTCTCCACACCTTTATCCCCCACCCCCACCCCAACCTCCATACTCTCCACACCTTTATCCCCCACCCCCCAACCTCCATACTCTCCACACCTTTATCCCCCACCCCCCCCACCCTCCATACTCTCCACACCTTTATCCCCCACCCCCCAACCTCCATACTCTCCACACCTTTATCCCCCACCCCCAACCTCCATACTCTCCACACCTTTATCCCCCACCCCCCCAACCTCCATACTCTCCACACCTTTATCCCCCACCCCCCCACCTCCATACTCTCCACACCTTTATCCCCCACCCCCCAACCTCCATACTCTCCACACCTTTATCCCCCACCCCCCCAACCTCCATACTCTCCACACCTTTATCCCCCACCCCCTCCACCTCCTACTCTCCACACCTTTAATCCCCCACCCCCCCCAACCTCCTACTCTCCACACCTTTATCACCCCACCCCCAACCTCCATACTCTCCACACCTTTATCCCCACCCAACCTCTCCCCCCACCTTATCCCCCCCCCTAACTCCATACTCTCCACACCTTATCCACCCCCCCCCAACCTCCATTCTCTCCACACCTTTATCCCCCACCCCCACACTCCCATCTCTCCACACTTTTCCCCCCCCCCAACCTCCATCCTCACACTTTCCCCACCCCCCAACCTCCATACTCTCCACACCTTTACCCACCCACCCCCAACCCCATACTCTCCACACCTTACCCCACCCCCCTCATTCTCTCCCACCCTTACCCCACCCCCCACCCCCATCCTCCCACACCTATCCCCAACCCCCCACCCCATCCTCTCCCTACCTTTATCCCCCCCCCACCCCATCTACTCTCCCACTTTATCCCCCCACCCCCACCTTACCTTTTTCCCCCCTCCCGCCACTCAATTCAAAGTAAAACGTCAAAACCAACAAAACGATGCACACGCATACGCACGCCCCACTCACAGAAATAAAGAAGACAGACGGACAGACAAACAGACAGAAAGACAGAGAACAACAAAACCAAATCATGCTAACGTTTAAAAAAAAAAAAAAAAACAACTGTCATACGACATAATGTTGCACAGCTCATATAATCATGAGGGGTTTTTTTTATTGAAAGCCTGAAAATTCGATATCTGTACATGTTAAAAACCGGATAGAAATAAATGATAGATTCGATCCTTTGAAAACCGGATAGAACTACATGATAGATTCGATCCTTTGTCCAAATTCTCCAGTTTCTGTGTGTCTTCGAATCGGCGAACTGTAATTGCTGTATCGAATTTTCACTGAATTGCTCACATGCCATATGTATCGTGAACACATTTCATACAGATTCCAATATCCCCCCCCCCCCTCTCTCTCCCCCCCCCCCCTCTCCCTCTCTCTCTTTCTCTGTCTGTCTATCTATCTATCTGTATGTGGAAAATTTATTCAGCAACACATGTACAGTGTCGTGTACACTCTTCATAAAGATTCCAAAATCCTCCTCTCTCTGTCTCTCTTTCTATTTACCTGTCTCCCTGTCTGCATGCCTCTCTGTCTTTTTAACTGTCTGTCTGTCTGTCTATCTCCTCTCTTGTTTCCACAGTTAAGTCTGTAAGCAACATTGTAACCCCACAGCTCACCCCCCCCCCCCTCTCTCTCTCTCTCTCTCTCTCTCTCTCCGCCGCCCTCTCTGTCTCTGTCTCTCCGTATTTCTGTCTCTCGCTAAATCTCTCTCATTTCTCATAATTATCACCCCCTTCCCACACCCAACTCCCAGTTCCCTGGTTTTGAACTGCGGTCCATGGCCAAAATTTAACAAAAAATTTTTTAATAAAATTCGTTCGTTCTCATTTCTCTCTCCGCCACCACCACCATCCCCCCCCCCCTCTCTCTCTCTCTCTCTCTCTCTCTCAGCTATTTCCGTGGCTACGTCTGTAAGCAACATTGTAGCATCGATTTGTGTTCACCCACAACTCCAGTGAAGCCAGACTGATCAATCGCTCGTCGATGAAATTTCTCCGGCCACTACAAAACCATCTGCCCTCCCCCCCCTCCATCTCCCCCCCATACCCCCCCTCCACGCTTCTTTCTACCTCTCTGCCCATCTCAGCAAACCCCCCAAACCCCCTCTCCACCCACCACCACCACCACCCCTCAAACCCACCACCATCCGTCCCCCCCCCCCACCTCCGTCCTCGATCGACAGTTTATCGATAGTTTCTTTAATTAATTTGCTCTCTTTCTCTCTGTTTTTGTCTCTCTTTCTGTCACTCTTTAGGTTGGATGCTGTCTGTCTCTCTTTCTCTCTGTCTGTGTCCCTCTTTCTATCACTCTTTAGGTTGGATGCTGTCTGTCTCTCTGTCTCTCTGTCTTTGTCTCTCTAAGAAGACCTAACGCTGACGATGACAGAAGGCGACCAAGACAACGAAGAAGATGGTGAAGAAGATGAAAATGAGAATTAAAATGAAGATAACAACGACCGAAAAACCATTGTAGTGTTGTTTTTTTGTTTGTTTGTTGTTGTTGTTTGTTTTGTTTTTGGGGTGTTGTTGTTTTTTGTTTGTTTGTTGTTGTTTTTTTGTTTGTTTGTTTCTTTGTTTTGTGGTGTTTATTTTTTACTCGTCGAGTTCTTTACTTTGAGTGTAGTTGGGGGGAAGGGGGAGGGAGGTGTGAGGTGAGTGGGGGACAAAATGCCTCTATTCCCTTTTGCTATGTTCTTCTTTGAGCTAAAACTAAAAGAAGAAAGAAGAAAAGAAAAAACAAATCCCAGAAACAATAACCACCAAGAACCAAAAAAGAAACTTAAGGTCAAGAGAATATCGACAGACTTGGTGACTGTGGAGAGCAATTTCTTTCAAACCGTTTTGGGGAGAGGCGGGAGGGGGTGAGAAAGGTAGAAGAGAGAGAGAGAGAGAGAGAGAGAGAGAGGAGGTTTGGGGGGTGGGGGTGGGGGGGAAGAGAAAAGCTTTGTCGTGGTTGTGGACCAGACGATACAGAATACCGACTACATGGAATATGATCTGTCGTCCTGTCCCCCACCGCAGCCAGCGTCATCGATTTGAGGAGGAGACGAGCAAGAGTAAAGCAAACTGACGAGTAAGATAAGAAAAGGGGGGAAGTGGGTGTGTGGGTGTTGGGGGTGGGAGAGTGCGGGGGGGTGGGGGGTGGAGGATATAACCAGGGGGAAAGTGGGTGTGTGGGTGTTGGTGGTGGGAGAGTAGGGGGGGGGAGGATATAACAAGGGGGAAGGTGGGTGTGTGGGTGTTGAGGGTGGGAGAGTAGGGGGGGGGAGGATATAACCAGGGGGAAGTGGGTGTTGAGGGTGGGAGAGTAGGGGGGAGGAGGATATAACAAGGGGGAAGGTGGGTGTGTGGGTGTTGAGGGTGGGAGAGTAGGGGGGGGGAGGATATAACCAGGGGGAAGTGGGTGTTGAGGGTGGGAGAGTAGGGGGGGGGGGTATAACAAGGGGGAAGGTGGGTGTGTGGGTGTTGAGGGTGGGAGAGTAGGGGGGGGAGGATATAACCAGGGGGAAGTGGGTGTTGAGGGTGGGAGAGTAGGGGGGGGAGGATATAACAAGGGGGAAGGTGGGTGTGTGGGTGTTGAGGGTGGGAGAGTAGGGGGGGGGAGGATATAACCAGGGGGAAGTGTGTGTGTGGGTGTTGAGGGTGGGAGAGTAGGGGGGGAGGATATAACAAGGGGGAAGTGGGTGTGTGGGTATTAGGGGTAGGAGAGTAGGGGGGAGGATATAACAAGGGGGAAGTGGGTGTGTGGGTATTAGGGGTAGGAGAGTAGGGGGGAGGATATAACAAGGGGGAGGTGGGTGTGTGGGTATTAGGGGTAGGAGAGTAGGGGGGAGGATATAACAAGGGGGAAGTGGGTGTGGGGGGGGGGAAGGATATAACAAGGGGGAAGGGTGTGTGTGGATATTAGGGGTAGGAGAGTAGGGGGGAGGATATAACAAGGGGGAAGTGGGTGTGGGGGGGGGAGAGGATATAACAAGGGGGAAGTGGGGGGGGGAAGAGAGGATATAACAAGGGGGAAGTGGGTGTGTGGGTGTTGGGGGTGGGAGAGTGAAGGGGAGGATATAACAAGGGGGGAAGTGGGTGTGTGGGTGTTGGTGGTGGGAGAGTAGGGGTGGATGATATAACAAGGGGGACGGGTGTGTGTGTGTGTGTGTGTGTGTGTGTGTGTTAGGGGTGGGAGAGTAGGGGGGAGGATATAACAAGGGGAAAGTGGGTGTGTGGGTGTTGGGGGTGGGAGAGTGAAGGGGAGGATATAACAAGGGGGGAAGTGGGTGTGTGGGTGTTGGGGGTGGGAGAGTGAAGGGGAGGATATAACAAGGGGGAAGTGGGTGTGTGGGTGTTGGGGGTGGGAGAGTAGGGGGGAGGATATAACAAGGGGGAAGTGGGTGTGTGGGTGTTGGGGGTGGGAGAGTAGGGGGTAGGATATAACAAGGGGGAAGTGGGTGTGTGGGTGTTGGGGGTGGGAGAGTAGGGGGGAGGATATAACAAGGGGGGAAGTGGGTGTGTGGGTGTTGGGGGTGGGAGAGTATGGGTGGATGATATAACAAAGGAGAAGTGGGGGGGGGGAGAGGATATAACAAGGGGGAAGTGGGTGTGTGGGTGTTGGGGGTGGGAGAGTGGGGGGGAGGATATAACAAGGGGGGAAGTGGGTGTGTGGGTGTTGGGGGTGGGAGAGTGGGGGGGATATAACAAGGGGAAAGTGGGTGTGTGGGTGTTGGGGGTGGGAGAGTGGGGAGGGAGGATATAACAAGGGGGAAGTGGGTGTGTGGGTGTTAGGTGTAGGAGAGTAGGGTTGGATGATACAACAAGGGGGAAGGGTGTGTGTGTGTGTGTGTTAGGGGTGGGAGAGTAGGGGGGAAGTTATAACAAGGGAAAAAGTGGGCATGTGGGTGTTGGGGGTGAGAGAGCGGAGGCGGGGGGTGGGGGGGGGAAGGGAGTGGAGGTGGGAGAGTGGGGGGGAGGATATAACAAGGGGGAAGGGGGTGTGTGGGCGTTGGGGGTGGGAGAGCGGGGGGGGAGGGAGTGGAGGTGGGAGAGTGGGGGGAGGATATAACAAGGGGGAAGTGGGTGTGTGGGCGTTGGCGGAGGGTTGGGACGCGGGGCTTCGAGGAGGGCAGGAGTGTGGGGGGAAGGAGATAAGATGGGGGGTGTGGTGTGGTGTGGGTGTTGAGGGGGGTGAGGTTTCGGAGGGCAGGGTGGGGTTTAGGGGATGATGTGGAGGGGTGGGGGGGGAGTGAATACAGAGAAAGAGAGAGGGCAGGGGGTGGGGTGGGGGGGGGGACACAGAACAGTATTATGTCACTTTTCCATCCAGAGTGTTCAGGAAATCGTGTATATTGTTTCTCCAAGTGCAAGACAAGCAAGCGTACGTGATATCTATATTTTGTGCTCGCGGGACATGCTAATGTTTTGTTATTATAGTTGTTGTTTTGTTCTTGTTTTTTGGTGTGATTTTTTTGTTGTTGTTGATGATGATGTTTTGTTTACTTGTGCTTCGTCATAACTGGGTTTCATGAGAGATCATAGGGCTCAGTGTCTGCAAACGTTGCTGTGTCTGTGAGATCAGCGTTGACTTTATATGGGAAAGTCATCTCGTCACGTGTCCTCTTAGATCCCAGTAGAGGGGAAAGGGTCCAAGTGAGGGTGTGTGTGTGGGGAGATGGGGGGGGAGGTCCAGGGGGAAGGGGATATGGGTGAGCTAGGGAAGGACGGCGAAAGCTGGGGCAGTCTGGTGTGTGTGTGTGTGCGCGCGCGCGCGCGTCTGTGTGTGTGTCCATTCCTTTCCTTTCTTTTCATGTATGTGTTTTAGACGCGCGCGCGCAACACACACACACAGAATGATTTCCCCACAGAGACAGACAGACAGACAAACACACACACACGCGCGCGCGCGCGCACACAAACAAACACACACACACACACACACACACACACACACACAGAAGAACTTCCCCACAGAGACAGTCACACACACACACGCGCACGCACACAGACACACACAGAGGAGAACTTCCATACAATAACAGACAGACAGACACACTCACACACATACAGATAGAATAATCCACACACACACACACACACACACACAGAGGGAGAGAGAGAGAGAGAGTTACTTCCCCACAAACACACACACACACACAGAAGGACGGAGACAGAGAGGATGACGATTCCCACATAACACAAGAGCCCAGCCCCAGTGGCCCCTGGACCAAGGACTAACTCTCTGCCCTCCCTCGCCTTTCCCTCCTCGATCGTTTGAACACACTCGCCCCGTCTAATCAATGTTTGTACTTTAGGTCTGACACCAACCGTGCGCTCTCCGCCAAACACGTACGAAATTAACGGGTGTGTGTGTGTGTGTGTGTGTGTGTGTGTGTGTGTGTGGAGGGGTGGTCGTGGGAGCGGAGAGGCCAGTCGTGTATGACTTCACAGGTGCAGAAAGGAGTGTGATGTGAATGTATTTATTCCCAGTTGATTTGTAAGGCTGGTGTGTGTGTGTGTGTGTGTGTGTGTGTGTGTGTGTGTGTGTGTGTGATGGGCAGACAGCTGTGACCTTGGTTAGGGCTGAAGGACATTGAACGAGGAAGAGGGTGAGATTTTGGTGTGTTTGAAGAGAGAGAGGTGGGGGGAGGGGGGTGGGAAACACACACACACACACACACACAGAGACGCCTGACGCTATGACACTTTACTGTAATTGGCTATGAGGTCCTTATGACAGGTCATTTGCACAACAGGCTGCCTACCTGAGTAGAGCCGATTGGCGGCTACCATTCAGCGCCCATCATTCGTTTCTTGTGTCATTTTGATATCAGGCACACACACACACACACACACACACACACACACACACACACACACACACAGACAGACATGTAACATTTTACGTGTATGACCGTTTTCTTCATTTACCCCACCAATTAGGCAGCCACACTACGTTTTCGGGAGTATGCAAGCTAGGTATGTGGCTTGTTTCCATAACCCACCGAACGCTGACATGGACTGCAGGATTTTTAACGTGCGTACTTAGTCTTCTGCGTGTGTATACATACGAAGGAGGTCCAGGTACAAGCAGGTCTGCACATACGTTGACCTAGGAGATTGGAGAAAAAAAAAAAAATCTCCACCCTTACCCATCAGGCGCCGTCACCGAGATTCGAACCCAGGACCGTCAGATTGTCAGTCCAACGCTTTAACCACTCGGCTATTGCGCTCCAAACCCTGGAAGGTGTGTGTTCAGTGTACTCGCCACTGAAACAGAAACTGCATTCGCCCCCCCCCCTCCCCCAGTGTACTCGCCACTGAAACAGAAACTGCATTCACCCCACCCCCAGTTGCTCAACTTCACAAAGTTGAGCTAACTCTAGAGGAGCTTCCGACCACCGCTCTCCAAAGCCAGGAAGGGAGCACGTCATCAGAGACAAACTTCCCTAACTCTGCCGACTTTGGGGGCGAGAGCGAGGTGGAATATACCTACCAGCCCAGGGATACGGCCAGAGGAGAGAATTGTGTGTGTATATTTGCGGTTGGGGTATTGGTAAGCCCTGCCCCCCTCCACCCCCCCCCCCTTCCCTCCCCCTCAGCGCTGGGAATTATGGGGCTTCATTGGATATATATTATGTATGTGTGTGTGTGTGTGTGTGTGTGTGCCTGGGTATGAGTTTTGTTGTTGCTGTTGTTGTTTGCTGTGGGTGACCTGCTTCGTATGTGTGTCCGAAGTGGCTGAAGTGATTACTTTGTGACATGCACTTCTCTTTCTCTCGATTTCTTTCTCTCGATTTCTCTCTCTCTCTTTCTCTCTCTCTCCTTTCTTTAAAAAAAAAAGTTTTCCTGCAGAATTTTTTTTTTTACCCTTGCAAAGCAGGTTTTGTTCTAACAACAACAAAATAACAACAAAGAAATGGCAATGTAGTTATTTAAAAGAAAACATAAATTAATCATGTGATACAGGTCTAGGCTGTTTTTTTAATGTGTTTTTTTTTTTTTACATTTTTACCGCAGCATTTTGCCTGCACCTAGTCTCCTCTTTTCAGTCCGGACAGTCAGGTCAAAAGGAATAATTCTTCTTCTTCTTTTTCCTCGTTCGTGGGCTGCAACTCACACGTTCACTCGCATGCACACGAGTTGGCCTTTTCGTGTACGACCGTCTTTTTTTTTTTTTGTCTTTTTTTTTTTTTTTACTCTGCCATGTAGGCATCCATACTCCGTTTTCGGGTGGGGGGAGGGGTGTGTGAATAATTCAAAACCCACCGAACCAGCCACTCAAAAAAAAAAAAAAAACAAAAAAAGTACACTTGTCTCAGAAACAGGAAACAATTGTCACCTTCACCCCCCCCTCCCCCCCACCCCCCACCCCCAACCCCCCAACCCCGAACCACTCCTCCCACCCTTTGGTACGTACTTACTGAACCCATCCCTGGGCCTGAACGCTAAGGGGGTGGGGGAGGGGGGAGGGGGGGGGGGTTGGGGAGGGAGAGAAGAGAGAGAGACACCTTTTCCTTACTCAGACAAATGGGAGCTAATCAAGAACCAAGTTCCACCACTCCCGGCATCTTCTGAGAGCCAGCCAGCAGATGGACATTATCACTTCCAGGGTGCTAATTGGCGAGCGGAGCAGCCTCCGTCCTCGGTGGCACAGGAAAATGGTCGGCCCAAGATGGGCACGACACAAGTCTGTACCGGTGTGTGTGTGTGTGTGTGTCTGGGGGGTTCTGGTGAAGCGACATTAAGAGGAAGCGTGTTCTTGCAGCTTACAGTTGCCGGACACTGCCAACAACATTGCATTGTATTGTAGTGTTGTATTGTAGTATTGCATTGTTTTGTATTGTAATGCATTGCATTGTGTTTACTATACTGCTGTACTGCATTGCACTGTACTGTACTGCATTGCATTGTATTGTACTGTACTGCATTGTATTGTACTGTATTGTACTGTACTGTACTGCATCGCATTGTATTGTATTGCATTGTATTGTATTGTATCATGTTGGACTGTACTGTACTGTACTGTACTGTACTGTGTTGTGTTGTGTTGTGTTGTATTGTACTGTGTTGTGTTGTATTGTACTGCACTGTATCATGTTGGACTGTACTGTATATTATACTGTATTGTACTGTACTGTGTTGTGTTGTATTGTAATGTATATCGTTGTGTTGTATTGTACTGTACTATACTGTGTTGTATTGTACTATGTTGTGTTGTAATGTATATGTGTTGTATTGTACTGTACTATACTGTGTTGTATTGTACTGTAATGTGTTGGGCTGTATTGTACTGTACTGTGTTGTGTTGTATTGTATTGTATATCGTTGTGTTGTATTGTACTGCACTATACTGTGTTGTATTGTACTGTATTGTATCATGTTGGACTGTACTGTACTGTACTGTACTGTACTGTGTTGTATTGTAATGTATATCGTTGTGCTGTATTGTAATGTCCTAACAAATTTTTCTCTGTGACTTTTTTGCATTCTTCTTCTTCGTCTTCTTCTTCTTCTTCGTTTGTGGGCTGTGAAGACAGAATGGGGAAGTAAAACAGACGGGTGGTGGGAACACAGCCCATGCACTTCATTGAAGTGACAAGCGACAAGCCGTAAATCACCCAATAAAGCAACTTACCGTAAATATCACCCAATAAAGCAATTTGCCGTAAATCGCCCAATAAAGCACTGCCGTAAACCACCCAGTAAAGTATTTCAATGATTCAAGGAATGTGTCCTGTTTACGACATACACATACTATATGATTTTTTTTTATTTCACCCACCCCCTCTTCCCTTATTTGACCGCTTCAAACTCACCAATCATCCACACCCCTCTCCTCTTCTAAACGATAATACTCATATGCATACATCAATACTCTGACAAAATGTCTTCAATCACCGATATGTGTGACAGGACATTAAGCAAAATTCCTTCTCCATATACCACAGGCACTCAAGCATATTTGCAGCCTGTTCATAAAAAGAACATGTTGTAATTGAAAGGAATCTCTCTCTCTCTCTCTCTCTCGCCTCTCTCTTTCTCTCTGTGTCTCTCTGTCTGTCTCTCTCTCTCTCCCTCCCTCTCTCTGTGTCTCTCTTCATGTTTCTCACTCTCTCTTTTTTTCTTCTTCTTTGTTTCCTTTCTTTTCTTCCCCGAGTATCCTTTTTTTTTCTTTTCTTTTTTTTCTTTTTTTAAAATTTAAAACATGCCGTTTGAGTATATCTTATTTCCTCGTCTCTGCGAACCTTTGTTTTTTGGAGTTTTTGTTGGTTTTTTTGTGTTTTTTTACCTACTACTATGTTTCACTGAACTGAATCGAATCAAACCAATGTAGTCAACCCAGTCTACTTGTGTTAACACTAAATTCCGCCGCCACCACTTCTAAAAGCCCAAGGCGTCGGGAATAGAAATGAGCGCTTGCCGGGAAAAAAAAAAAAGAAAAAAAAAAGAAACAACTCTCTCCCTCTTCCCCTTTCTCTGCAAGTTGCTCAACTTCACCAGTGTGGTAACCAGGCCGCCGGATCAGCTTTAGACTGCCAAAAAGGAAGAAAATAAGAAGAACTTTCACAACTAACTCTCGAGGCGCCAGTCTCTGTACGCAGGCTTAAGGATTAAGGGAAAGGGAGATCCTGGATGTGACATCTGGGGCAGGGGAAAAAAATAAGTGTCTTGTCTCTCACTCTCAGCAATGGGAACTGTGAGATTTCAGTGGACAGATAACGATGTTTTGGGGCCTGTTTTTTTTGTTTGTTTGTTTGTTGTTGTTGTTGTTTTTTTGGGGGGGGCGGGGGGCGGGTGTGTGTGTGTGTGGGGGGGGGGGGGGGGCGGGGGGGGGGTGTTGTGTGTGTGTGTGTGTGTGTGTGTGTGTGTGTGTGTGTGTGTTCTCCTTCTTCAGTTTAACGTCCATTCACTATAAGTGTTATTAGACGGAAAGGAGAAAAGAAGTGGATAAAGGAAAGGGAACGCATGTGAATATTAGTGTAACGAAGTCTTCATCTTTTGTAGTAGAGGAAAAGTACATTATAAGATATTAAAGGTTAAAGAGATTGTGGTGTGCAATGAATGAGGTGTCATAGGAAGGAGAATATATGTATGCATATCAACAAGTATTAACTTACAAAAATGTAAATATAAATAGCGACATTAATTAGAATACATCAAAGGAGGATACCAACTGGACTGGAGTTTAAAATTTCCGAAAACATTCTAAGCAATGAATAATCATTCAAAATCTTTTCAGTGGCTGATGGAATATTGGTAAACAAGTCAACTACATCTTTTGGAATTAACTGTCTTATGATAGGACAATGAATGAGTAGGTGGTTTACAGTTATCTGCTTTCCGCACATACATTTTATATTTTTAGAAAATTTTGTACGAAAGGCATTCAAACGAATTCTATGCATTAGACTTGTAATTTGTCTTGAATGTGCTGTTGGTGTCAAGTTTAGAAAATGTTTGGGATTAGCTGCATTCTTTGTGTTTACACAATACTGGTAATACTGATTATTTGAATCTATAAGCAATTTCTTAAATCGATTTCTAGATATATTTTCGATACTAGTGAAGCATTCATGTAGATCTAACTGGATGTCAAGTTGTACTGCTCCTTCGAAATTACGTGCTGCTCTTCTGGCTGCTTGGTCTACCCACTCATTAGAAGATATTCTACAGTGCGAAGGTACCCAACACAAAGTTATATTAATGCCCTGTTTTGACAATTGATGAATAATATGTTTTATTTCCATTGTCATCTCAATTCGCTCCTTTGAATTTGGAGATTCTATAGTTTGTAACACTGACTTCGAGTCTACACATAATAAAATCTCACATACAGTTTTTGGAATGTCTGAAATATAATTCAAAGCCATAAGTATGGCTATAAGTTCAGCTGTGAAAATGGAATATTGTCTACCAATATAGTACAATTTTTCTATTCTAAATGAAGGAATTACAAAAGCCGCTCCTGAATTACTATTTTCGTGTGTGTGTGTGTGTGTGTGGTGTGTGTGTGTGTGTGTGTGTATGTGTGTGTGTGTGTGTGTGTGTGTGTGTGTGTGTGTGTGTGTGTGTGTGTGTGTGTGTGTGTGTGTGTGTGTGTGTGTGTGTGTGTGTGTGTGTTTCCCTTTTTTGTCACACAACGAAGGACTATCAGAAAGACATAAATGCCCTTCCTACTTCTCTGCCAGTGTGTACTCTGTCTCTGTCTCTGTCTCTCTCTCTCTCTGAGACAGACAGACAGACAGACAGGAAACCACTTTCTCATGAAACAAAAAGTGCCTACCCTTAATAAGTCACCTTTTCTTCGATTGTTCGTGACTGCGCACAGTCTGAACACACAGACGCTCGCTCACCTGATCACTGTTTGTTCTTACGTCTGATCCCAGACCAGCCTCACAAGACGAGAACCGAAGAAATAAAATGATCGGAGAACGGACGGATGGTGGGATGGGGTGGTGGGGGGGCGGAGGCCGGAGACGAGGGTGGGGCAGATTTCGCAGGGTTGGTGGAAGAAAGGAAGGAAGGGAGGGAGGGAGGGAGGAAGGGATCAATTCTGAATTGTTTTATCTTTACTTTTCCTGTCCTGTCTGGAAAAGGTCACATATTATGATGACAGTAGAAGGTCAGTCTGATTCCTGCGCTAAACGAGGGTGTCACGTGCTGGGTTGTGACCTCATTAAATCAGGCATCACCTTCCATTGGGCCTGGCTGGCTGTCTGCCTATCTGTGTGTGTGTGTGTGTGTGTGTGTGTGTGTGTGTGTGTGTGTGTGTGTGTGTGTGTGTGTGTGTCTGTCTGTCTGTCTGTCTGTCCATGTCTATAATAATAATAATGGTATTTATATAGCGCTGAATCTTGTGCATAGACAAATCTAAGCGCTTTCAAACCAGTCATTCTCACGCACGCATAACTCTAAAACTGGAGAAACTAAAGACAAGGAAGAGGCAGGGAAGGGAGGCTATTTTGGGAAGAGGTGGGTTTTTAGGCCAGACATGAAAGAGCTGAGTGTGGAGACTTGACGAAGCGAAAGAGGAAGTTCATTCCAATTGCAAGGTCCAGAGACAGAGAAAGAACGGCGGCCAACAGTCGAGAGTTTGAATCTGGGTATGCGTAAATGGAGTGGATCCGAAGCTGATCGTAGTGAGCGAGATGGAGTGTTGAGGTGAAGGCAGCCACAGAGATAGGAAGGGGCTGATTTGTGAATACATTTGTAGCATAGAGTGCTGGTCTTGTACTTTATTCGGTGTGAGACAGGGAGCCAGTGGAGATGTTGCAAAAGAGGAGTGATGTGCTCAGATCTTGTTAATCTCTTTCTCTCACCACCCACTTCCACCCATTCTTTCCAAACATACGAACTCGAAAGTGACAATAAATGTCATCATTCTAAGGATTAATAAATATTTTGAATTAAAGGAGATCACAAAACGTTTGAAGTTGGGCGTTTTCGCCCCCGTCTCACTTTCTCATCCCCTGAAATAAATACATCCCGTCGAACTGAACTCAAGTCTCTGACTTCCTTCCTGTACACGACCGACTGGGCCACGCCGATTGACTCAGACAGACAAAATTACTGCAACAGTACTTTACCTTCCACCCTCAGTTACCCTTCCAAAGACCAGACAACCAAATCTGCAAAGTGCTCCCAAAGATAAAAAGAAAAAAAAAGAACACACCCACGTTTGCTATTTTCCCCTCCATCCACAGTCACTCTGTTTACCGGCGCCAGGAGAGCTTGATACCACCACTGTCACTGGGGAGATTACCAGGAACAGGTTCTGCAGTTCTACCGGCACAAGGAGAGCTTGATACCACCACTGACACTGGGGAGATTACCAGGAACAGGTTCTGCAGTTCTACCGGCTCCAGGAGAGCTTGATACCACCACTGACACTGGGGAGATTACCAGGAACAGGTTCTGCAGTTCTACCGGCACCAGGAGAGCTTGATACCACCACTGACACTGGGGAGATTACCAGGAACAGGTTCTGCAGTTCTACCGGCTCCAGGAGAGCTTGATACCACCACTGACACTGGGGAGATTACCAGGAACAGGTTCTGCAGTTCTACCGGCGCCAGAAGAGCTTGATATACCACCACTGACCCTGGGGAGATTACCAGGAACAGGTTGTGCAGTTCTACCGGCTCCAGGAGAGCTTGATACCACCACTGACACTGGGGAGATTACCAGGAACAGGTTCTGCAGTTCTACCGGCGCCAGAAGAGCTTGATATACCACCACTGACACTGGGGAGATTACCAGGAACAGGTTCTGCAGTTCTACCGGCTCCAGGAGAACTTGATACCACCACTGACACTGGGGAGATTACCAGGAACAGGTTCTGCAGTTCTACCGGCACAAGGAGAGCTTGATACCACCACTGACACTGGGGAGATTACCAGGAACAGGTTCTGCAGTTCTACCGGCGTCAGGTTTAAGCAAGCCAAAAACGTGTTCACGGACCTGATCACAGAAAATGAGACAGAGTTTACCTTGGCCGAGAACAGATGGTTTCTGTTTCTTAGTTGAGGAATTATGTGAATTTCATTAGAGAGACAGACTGAAGTCAGTTTATAAAGCTAAAGGTCCAACAGCCTTCTATGGCTATTGGGGCTGTGAATTTATATAATTTATATCCACTGTGACGGGCGCAATAGCCGAGTGGTTAAAGCGTTGGACTTTCAATCTGAGGGTCCCGGGTTCGAATCTCGGTAACGGCGCCTGGTGGGTAAATGGTGGAGATTTTTCCGACCTCCCACGTCAACTAATGTGCAGACCTGCTTGTACCTGAACCCCCTTTCGTGTGTATGCGCAAGCAGAAGATCAAATACGCACGTTAAAAACCTGTAATCCATGTCAGCGTTCAGTGGGTTATGCACACCCTCGAAAACTGAGTATGGCTGCCTACATGGTGGGTTAAAAACAGTCGTGCACGTAAAAGCCCACTCGTGTACATACGAGTGAACGTGGGAGTTGCACCCCAGGAAGAAAAAAAGAAGTCGGAGAAGATCTGCTGTGTCCAGGGCTTGTTACAGGAATGCGGTAACCAATCCTTTCCTTCCGCCGTTTTAAACTCCCCTTACCGAAAGTCAGGTGTCCTTCACACCTGAGTAGAGTGAGGAACAGTGGAGAAAAGTGACTTTCCCAAGGACACACCAACATGGCGGGAAACGATGCTACAAACCCTGATCACTAGTGAACACACGATCAGACGTCCTGATCAAACCCTGCCTGTGTGCTGATCCTGTCAACTGGACTGGGTTGTCAAAGCTTAACTCCAAACTATTCTACCCCATTTTCTTTTTTCCAGTTTGTCTTTTGACGGATGCACACATGGTGCAACTGTCTTTCACATGACGACTGTGGTACTAACACCCCCCTCCACACACACACACACACACACACACACACCTCCGTCTCTCTTTTATCAGTATTTCTGGCGAAAAATCGGAGGGTTTTTTTTCTTAGAAACAAGGACACACACACACACACACACACACTCACGCACGCACGCACACACACACACACACACACACACACACACACACACACACACACACACATACAAATATATATATATATATAAAAGAGATTCACCAGCGCTTTGGTACTCAAAACTTCGCAACTTTCTTTTCCTCTTGATCTTTTTTTTCAGACTCGTAGTCCTCTCGCCCCGCAAGAAGACTGATCAACTTAGGGTAACGTTATCTGCTGGCCCCGGTGTTTCGTCACGCACCCCTCCATGACGTCACCCCCCCCCTCCCCCCAGCACAGGCAATCACTTAAAGGGGAGAGAACCACTGGAAGGCCCCCCCAGAAGGATACCAGTGCCAAGCGCACGTGCCACCAAAAAGAAAAGAACGACTCTTACACCTTCCTTTTTCCCCTCCTTTCCTTCAGTACTTACCGTATTTCTCCCACAACGAGGGGCCAGTGGGGATCTTCAGACCAATCTGAAAATAAGAAGAAAAAGGGATGGGGGTGGGGTTGGGGGGGGGGGGCGGCAAGTGAGATAATCAGAACCAGTCCTGGTAATGTAGCGCGTGCTGACTCCCCCTGGCCTGACTGAGTGAAGCGGTAGTTCTATGGGTGAGGCGGGTGCCGATGGAGAGAACTGATTCTTGAGTTACTGTGCATGCAGCAAGCAGTAGTGTCTGTGGCTGTCTCCCCTGTGCCAGGAACTTGCTTGGTACCAAATATTTGGCAAGACACAGAAACCGTGTGGAGACTTTCTCTTTTGTCGGGGTTGCGTCCCCTGCAGTCGTGCTGTTCTCGAGGCTTGTAATAATTATTGTGTTCGTGTGTGTGTGTGTGTGTGTGTGTGTGTGTGTGTGTGTGCGTGTGTGTGTGTGTGTGTGTGTATGGATGTAAGCGTGTGTGTGTGTGTGTGTGTGTGTGTGTGTGTGTGTGTGTGTGTGTGTGTGTTTGGATTTGACATGCAAGTAGCCTGTTATATAAATTAGTTCAAACTTGCCAGTGCCTCACTAAACTGAGTCTTGTTCAAACTCACCTATAAAAATTCGTTCATGAACAGATAAATAATCACAATTCAGATTTAATACGGTAACTTATATCGTGTACAGGTACTGACATCCGCAGCATTACAGCCTCTCTCCCAATGAAGAGTCATTTCTGTTTAAAAAAAGAAAAAAAAAAGTGCCGCTCTAAAAAAGAACAATGGATGGCCAATGATCAATGTTTAGAAGAAAAAAAAATCTGTCACAAAATAATACACAACTTATCATTGTCTTGTCCCTTTCTAGAATTCTTCTCAGACACACACACACATCACGATCCGAATAATTTTGTTCGCCCACTTCAGTACAAATTTCGTCTTCGCAATATCGTTTAAGAATTATTTTAAACAGAACGACGATACAAAAAATTAGAAAAGAATGTCAGAAACGTCTATTTCAGCAAGTATGCTAGCCCTGAGAGAGACAGACAGAGACAGAGAGAGACAGAGAGAAAGAATTCACCCTGTCTCCTCTCTACAGAAGACGGCTGACAAATTCCAGTGTAAAGTCTCTTTAACCGCAGTATGTTGCCAGCCATTATCCATTAACTCATTCAGTCCGCATCGTCACCGAAAAACGAGAACAATACAAATCTCAGAGGACCCCCACCACTTCCCAGTGAACAGAGGAAACACTGTCATCACCGTCTTCCTTTTCAACCTCCTGGAACCTCTCCAAGACTTGAGAGCCAGGAGTCCTTTAGGTGCTTCCGAAATAAATGGGAGGTAACAAAGAACAAGTTCCGCAACTACAACGACTTTCGGCCGCAAGGCAGAATGGTCAGAAGATGGACATTGTCAACATTCACGGTGCTTATTTATACCCGGCAGATTCTGTCCTCGGCAAAGGATCTTGTTGTCTTTTTGGACAGCCAGCCTTTATGTGTTTCTACTTGTCTGTGTAAAAATGTGTATTCTTCAAGTTACATTGCAGAATGGACTGGGAAAACCGTTTGCGGAGATCAAGACAATCGTCAGACCTTGAGGAATCTGGTGAACTGTTTTTCTATGTGCCGCCCTAATGACTTCACAGAGGTAAAGAACAAGAAACAGGAGGAGGAGAAGGAGGAGGAGGAGGAGGAGGAGGAGGAGAAGAAGAAGAAGAAGAAGAAGGAAGAAGAAGAAGAAGAAGAGGGAGGAGGAGGAGAAGAAGAAGAAGAAGAGGGAGGAGGAGGAGGAGAAGAAGAAGAAGAAGAAGAAGAGGGAGGAGGAGGAGGAGAAGAAGAAGAAGAAGAAGAAGAAGAAGAAGAGGGAGGAGGAGGAGAAGAAGAAGAAGAAGAGGGAGGAGGAGG
>NC_134889.1:24068556-24076056 GCF_041734735.1 Babylonia areolata | reverse complement strand
GGAAAAAAAAAAACCGCAGCAGCGACAGACATCAACCAACCCCACAAAAGCTGGTCAGCCATCGTAAATCACCCCCCTCCACCCCCCCCCCCCTCCTCATACACACACACACACACACACACCACCGCCGCCCCCTGCTGCATGCAGAACGGAGGAAAGCACCCCATGATCAGCCCCGATCAGCATCAAAAAGACCCCGGGTGGCAGCCAGCCACCCGAGCGAGAGCAGCTCAAAAGATCTTTCTCGCCACACTTCATTCACACTCCTCCTCACCCGGCTACCCAAACCAAGCCGTGAAAGGTGAAGCGGAAAATCACAGTGAACCCGGTCGATGATCAGTGATCAACGAATGATATATACAGTGCCCGGGACGTCGTGAGTGCGTCAATGAAACATGGTGGGAGAGAGAGAGAAAGAGAGAGAGAGAGAGGACCTTGTCTTCAACAGCCTCTGTTCCTGCCTGCCCCAGGGAATGCTCACTTCACATCACGCGCAGGTCCGTGCGCGCGCGCGTGCCTCGGTTGCCGTGAGGGTTTTTCATCAACAACGACAACAACGAAGGAGGTCAAGGACTGTGTGTTCCGTCAACATGTATTTCAACAGTGAATGGGGTTCATTTCCCGAGTGGCCGCAAACATGATATAAAAATTCAACTGATTAGATGTATCAGAAATTAGTCTGTAAAGTTATATAAAAATTCAATTGATGATATGTATCAGAAATTAGTCTACAAAGTTATATAAAAATTCAATTGATTATATGTATCAGAAATCAGTCTATAAAGTTCAATCCATTATATGTATGAGAAAACTAGCATATTGTTTAAATCATTCCCTTTCTCTCTCCCTCCCCCGTCTCTCTCTCACTCTCTCCTCATCTTACACCCCCCACGCCCCCCTCCTCCTCTCTCTTGTCCCACTCTTTGTCGCCTGGAACTCCTTTCTTATCTTACATCCAAACCGCTCTTATCTTTTCTTTTTTTTTCTCCTTGTCCCCTTCCATTTCTTTATTCATTCTTTACCACTCTCTCCATGCTCATCCGTCTAACCGTGTACCCATCAGAACCCTAAACTCAACAAGCCTCTCCTTCACTAGTTTCTCTCTTTCCTAGCTTCATCTGTTCCTTTCTTTTACTTTCATCTTTTTCTCGTCATTTTCCTTTTGAACCCCATCTCACAGCCCACCAAGACAGTCACAGCAACTCTCCACATCAGATCAGTGAACAGGAGTGAACACAACAGATGCCGAGTTCCCAGGACGTCAGCAAAACACCACACAACTTGGTGCAGCACGTGAAACACTCCAGTCATCACAGACTCCACTGAACAGGGGTGGTTCTGAAAGACTTGATTCCAGGCCACACCTCCCCCTGCACACAGCCCTGAATGATGACGGGCAACATAACAGTGAATGGACAGACAGATGATGAAACAGAGAGATAAACAATAACGTCATTTGTCACTCGCATGGCCTGGCACGTGGAAGTCAAGATAAACTGTTTCCAAACATCATTAGCAAATCTTGCCGGCCTCTGGGAATTCTTTGATCACTAAACCACCACCCCCACAATCCTCCAATCCAAGCATGGAAATTAAGTCAGTGAATTGAAGAAAATTGCAGACATCAAACTTACAGCAGGTGAACAACAACCCCCTCTCCCCACCCTCCCCTCCAGGCGAAGAACGGACAACACCACAACCTGCATCAAACACTGCTGAGCAAGGGCAGCTCAAAAGACACTCTTCCCCTGGCCACACCTCCACCTGCACACAGCCCTGAACTATGAAGGGAAACATAACACTGAATCGACCACCAGATAATGAAACTAAGAGATAAACAATAACGTCACCTGTCATGCAGAAGACAAAATAAAATGTTTCCAAATAGCATCAATAAATCTTGCCAGCCTCTGGGAATTCTTGATCACCACCCCCACCCCTGTCCAACCCCCCAAGCCCAATCCTCCAACCCCAAACCAGAAAATTTCTTAATGAAGTCAGTGAAGCAAAGAAAACTGCAGACATCAAATCCACACCAGGCGAACAACAACAACAGAAACCTCTAGGATCCGGGCTGCAGAACGGAAAACACTACAACCCGCATCGAACACTCTGTTGAGCAGGGGTAGCTCAAAATATTGTCTGGCCAGCCCCCCCCCCCCCTCCCCACCCCCCACCCCACCCCCACCCCCCACCCCCACACACACACTCCCTGCACCTCACCGTGAATGACAGAGTGGAGAACAACACTGGTAGCTCGATCAATGATCAACAACCTACAGTGCCTGTGACGTGAGAGAGTCAATGAACCATGTGGAGCATTGTCCATCAATCCAGTCAGCCAGCCCCACTCAACACTTCATCAGTCACGTGCACGTGTATCCACGTGACAGTCAGTGCACGCCTCGTTCCTCTACACATGTTTTGGGTAAAAGGGGTCAAGGGTGATGTGTTCTTGAAATGAGTATAACAGTTGTGAATTAAACATGTTAGTGGATTTCCTGTGCCTCTCTCTCTAACTCTTGTCTGTGTGTGTGTGTGTGTGTGTGCGTGTACCATGCCTTCTGTCCCTTACTATAGGCTCTCATCACTCTCCACTCTCTCTTTATCTCACTTTCTTTCTGTCTTACGATCTCTTTCTTTATCTCTGCCTCTGCAACTCCCCCTCGCCATTTCTCTCCATTTCCTCACTTCGTCTGTTCCTTTCTTTTACTTTCATCTTTTTCTCGTCATTTTCCTTTGGAACCCCATCTCACAGCCCAGCAAGACAGTCACAGCAACTCTCCACATCAGATCAGTGAACAGGAGTGAACACAACAGATGCCGAGTTCCCAGGACGTCAGCAAAACACCACACAACTTGGTGCAGCACGTGAAACACTCCAGTCATCACAGACTCCACTGAACAGGGGTGGTTCTGAAAGACTTGATTCCAGGCCACACCTCCCCCTGCACACAGCCCTGAATGATGACTGGCAACATAACAGTGAATCGACAGACAGATGGAGGAAATAGAGAAGAACAAATCACGTCACCTGTCACTTACAGGGCCGGGCACATACAAGCCACAATAAACTGTTTCCAAACATCATCAATAAACCTTGCCAGTCTCCCAGCAATCCTTGTATCACCAAACCACCACCTGCAAATCCTCCAATACCAAGAGTGGAAATTCTTCAATGAAGTCAGTGAACTGGAAAATCAAAACTGCAGACATCAAACTCACAACAGGTCAACCACAAAATAACCCAGGATCCAAACGGAGAACGGCACACACACACACACACACACACACACACACACACACACACACACACACATACATTCACACACACACGCGCACGCACACACACACACACACACACACACACACACACACACGCACGCACGCACTCACTCACTCACACACACACACACACACACACACACACACACACACACATGCCCCATCAAAATCAGAACACTCTGTTCAGCGGGAACAGCTCAAAAGAATTTCAGGCCAGACCTCCCCCTGTCTGAATGATGAAAAGCAGAGAATAACGGTGAATTGGTTGATCGATAATCGACAAAACAGAGTGCCCTGGAATGCAGAAGCATCAATGAACCATGTGGGGACATTGTCCATAAATCTTTTCCACCAGCTCCACCGGACACTTCATCACACGCACGTGCAATCCACGTTCCGCTTGTCCTCAGCGCGTGCCTTTATTTCCCCTACCAGGAAAAAGGGGTCAAGGATTATGTATTCACAAAATAAATATATCGCGGTGGTCAATGATCTCGTTGTCATCTGTTGCTTGTAGGTTTCCCCAAGAGCCTCATACTTTACACAAAGATGCATCCATTCTGAACAAGGAAAACAGAGCGTACAAATTGTTGTGCTTTCTCTCTCTCCCTATCTCCTACCTCCTTCCCTGTGTGTGTGTGTGTGTGTGTGTGTGTGTGTGTGTGTGTGTGTGTGTGTGTGTGTGTGTGTGTGTGTAGCACATTCTCTCTCTCTCTTTCTCTTAGTTTGTTCATTCGTTCTCTCTTTCAGTCTGTCTGTCTGCCTGACTCTTTTCGATCGTTTGCTCTCTCTCTCTCTCTCCACTGAAATAAAGAAATTGGTCTTTTCTTTGTCTTGACTGTTCTCTCTCCCTCTCTCTCTCTCCTCTTCTCCACCCCCCCCCCCTCTCTCTCTCTCTCTCTCTCTCCCCATAAATTACACATGACTATTCTCTTCCCCTCTCCATTTACCTCTCTCATTCTCCTCCCTCCCTCCCTTCTCTCTTCTCTTTTTCACTCTGTCTCATCATTTTCCTTTCAACCCCGTCCCACAAACCTGGTTACCCACAGAACTCTGTAAAACTCTCTGAATCAGATTAGTAAACCAGAGGTGAACACTGCCGATGCTGGTGTCCTGGAAGTTCAGCAAAACATCATTGATCGCCTGTGCAGCACGTGAAACACACCCCAAATCATCAAAGACTGTTGCTCATAGGTTTCCAAAGAGCCTCATGCTTTACACAAAGATTAATTGATTCTGAACAAGAAAAAAAAAGCATACAAAGTTATGTGTTTTCTTTCTCTCTCTACTTCCAATCCACCTCCCTCTGTGTGTGTGTGTGTGTGTGTGTGTGTGTGTGTGTGTGTGTGTGTGTGACACCCCCACTCTCTATCTTTCTCTCTCTTTGCCACACACACAAACACACACTTTCTCTCTTTACTTTCCTTGTGCATGACGATGCGTGAACGTGAAGCATATCTATCGGATTTCCCCGCACTATGTCAACACCATGAAGTGGTGAGGTTAGCATGAAGGGAAAAAACAACCCTGTTCCTCTATTGCCTTTTCTCTTCCATTTCCAATCCCAACTTTCCTCTCTCTCTCTCATGGCACCACACCCATCTGTCCTACTGTTTATTTATCATTTCCTTCCTCCTTCTCCGTCCCTCTCTCTGTCTCTCTTTGTTTCTCTTTCTCTCTTCGTTCGTTTGTTTGTATTCTGTCTGTGTGTCTGTCCGACTCTCTCTTCATTCGTTCGTTCATTCTATCTCCCCCTCTCTCTCTCCTCAGAAATAAAGAAATTTGTCTTGTCTTTCTTGTCTTGACTCTCTCTCTCTCTCTCTCTCTCTCTCTCTCTCCTCTGCTCTCTGTCTGATGTATGATGTATTCTCAATATCCTTGTCTATGTGTCTATCTCCTTCCTCCCTCCCTCCTCCCTATCTTCCTCTCTCTCTCTCTCTCTCTCTCAACAGTTTTTCTCTCTCTCCTTTTTCATATCCCTTCCTCCCTTACCTTCTTCCTTCCCTCTCCCCTCCACGCATAAGCATACTATGTTATTTTGTGGGGAACTGTGTATTTTCTATGCCATTATTTGTTCTTGTTGTTGTTGCCATGCGATGTGGGTTTTTTTTCCTCCTTTTTTTCAGTCTTCTTGTATTTCCTAGATTAGTTGATACGTTTTCTTTACGAGGGTAGGATGAAAACAGGCCGATAAGTGCCTATTCCTTTTCTCTCAATAAAAAAGTTTCGATCTCGATTTCGATTTCTCCCCCCATAAATTACACACGACTCTCCATCTACCCCTCTCACTCTTCTCCTTTCCTTCCTTCACTCCTCTCTTTTTCTCTTTGTCTCATCATTTTACTTTCAACCCCATCTCACAAACCACCGAGAATGTAAAAAACTCTCAAAAAATCAGATTAAAAACAAGAGGGGAACACTGCCAATGCTTGTGTCCTGCAAGTTTAGCAAAACATCATTGATCTCCGTGCAACACGTGAAACACATCACAGACTCTGCTGAACAGGGGTGGTTCTGAAATACTTGATTCCAGGCCACACCTCCCCCTGCACACAGCCCTGAATGATGACAGGCAACATAACAGTGAATCGACAGACAGATGGAGGAAATAGAGAAGAACAAATCACGTCACCTGTCACTTACAGGGCCAGGCACATACAAGCCACAATAAACTGTTTCCAAACATCATCAATAAACCTTGCCAGTCTCCCAGCAATTCTTGTATCACCAAACCACCACCTGCAAATCCTCCAATACCAAGAGTGGAAATTCTTCAATGAAGTCAGTGAACTGGAAAATCAAAACTGCAGACATCAAACTCACAACAGGTCCACCACAAAATAACCCAGGATCCAAGCCGAGAACGGCACACACGCACGCACACGCACGCACGCACTCACACACACACACACACACACACACACATCAAAATCAAAAGCTCTGTTCAGCGGGAACAGCTCAAAAGAATTTCAGGCCAGACCTCCCCAGCCGTGAATGATGAAAGTAGAGAATAACGGTGCATTGGTTGATCGATAATCGACAAAACAGAGTGCCCTGGAATGCAGAAGCGTCAATGAACCATGTGGGAACATTGTCCATAAATCTTTTCCACCAGCTCCACCGGACACTTCATCACACGCACGTGCAATCCACGTTCCGCTTGTCCTCAGCGCGTGCCTTTATTTCCCCCACCAGGAAAAAGGGGGTCAAGGATTATGTATTCATAAAATAAATATATCGCGGTGGTCAATGAATCTCGTTGTAATCTGTTGCTTGTAGGTTTCCCCAAGAGCCTCATACTTTACACAAAGATACATCCATTCTGAACAAGGAAAACAGAGCATACAAATTGTTGTGTTTTCTCTCTCTCCCTATCTCCTACCTCCCTCCCTCTGAGTGTGTGTATTTGTGTGTGTGTGTGTGTGTGTGTGTGTGTGTGTGTGTGTGTGTGTGTGTAGCACATTCTCTCTCTCTTTCTCTTAGTTTGTTCATTCATTCTCTCTTTCAGTCTGTCTGTCTGCCTGACTCTCTCTCTCTCTTCGATCATTCGCTCTCTCTCTCCACGGAAATAAAGAAATTGGTCTTTTCTTTAATTGTCTTAACTGTTCTCTCTCCCTCTCTCTCTCCTCTTCTCTCCCCCCTCTCTCCCTCTCTTTCTCCCCATAAATTACACATGACTATTCTCTTCCCTCTCCATTTGCCTCTCTCATTCTCCTCCCTCCCTCCCTTCTCTCTTCTCTTTTTCACTCTGTCTCATCATTTTCCTTTCAACCCCGTCCCACAAACCTGGTTACCCACAGAACTCTGTAAAACTCTCTGAATCAGATTAGTAAACCAGAGGTGAACACTGCCGATGCTGGTGTCCTGGAAGTTCAGCAAAACATCATTGATCGCCTGTGCAGCACGTGAAACACACCCCAAATCATCAAAGACTGTTGCTCATAGGTTTCCAAAGAGCCTCATGCTTTACACAAAGATTAACTGATTCTGAACAAGAAAAAGAAAAGCATACAAAGTTATGTGTTTTCTTTCTCTCTCTACTTCCAATCCACCTCCCTCTGTGTGTGTGTGTGTGTGTGTGTGTTGTGTGTGTGTGTGTGTGTGACACCCCCACTCTCTCTCTCTTTCTCTCTTTGACACACACACAAACACACACTTTCTCTCTTTACTTTCCTTGTGCATGACGATGCGTGAACGTGAAGCATATCTATCGGA
>NC_134889.1:24056056-24063556 GCF_041734735.1 Babylonia areolata | reverse complement strand
CGGGACGCGAAGTGATTTGGCATTACGGCATAGCCAGATAGAATTTCTGTATTCATGGCTTATCCGACACTTTTAAAAGCAAACAGATGTGTTTCTAGAGAAAATAAAATCATTAATCAAGATGTGACGCTTCCAGCAGTTGTGGAGGCCGCCATTCCCCCCATGGTGTTATGACGTCAAAAGTACGGAGTTCACTTTCAGATTTGACTGACTTACAAAGCAGATTGAGATGAATTCGTTTAAAAAAAAAAATTTTAAATCACCCCACCCCTCACCCCCGACCCCCTTAAAAAAAATTAACTGCGCAAGGGCTTCCCAAAAGATGTTTTTGTTTGGATTTGTTTGTTTTTTTTGTTTGTTTTTTTTAATACTTTGCAAGGACAGTGTTGGAGTGGATTCCGGTTTAGCCTAGTTCCGTACAGTTTTTAACCCGAGTTTTCGGAAGAGGAGGCGGTAAACAAGCTCCTGAAACGTCAACATCACAGATCAAAATTGTGAGTGCGCCGATGTGAAAACTGTCAGTCAGCTCCGTCATGCCTGAAGAAATCACCTATTGCAGAGACGATATTAATAAAGACTTTACTGTCGCATGTTTTGGAAACGATGAATGAATGCGAATGGCCTGCAGTTTGAAGCACACAGCATCCGTCGTTTCCCCACAACTGTTCTAAACTGATGAATCCTGCTTTGAGCACAGCCGTTACACTCTCTCTCTCTCTCTCTCTCACACACACACACACACACACACACACACACACACACATACTCACACTCACATTCTCTCTCTCTCACTCACTCACATACTCACACTCACATTCTCACACACACACACACACACACACTCACATTCTCTCTCTCTCTCTCTCTCTCTCTCTCTCTCGCACTGTTCCTTCGCACTTTTTGTTCCTTCAAAGACAAATGAACCTCCAACAGTTCATGGAAACTTATTTCAATTTGAATTAAAACCATGAGTAACTACACACCTGTACACACAACACACACCATTAATTCTTATTACTACTTCAAACATACACACACAACTTGCCCTCTCCGTTCATTTTCTCTCTTCTCTCACCACAACCACCACCACCACCCCTTTCTGCTTCCGCCTCTCTCCCTGCTCCCTCTCTTTTCTGTCTCTCCCCCTTCCCAAACCCACTCTTTTTTCCTTTTTTTACCACCTTTTTTTCTTCTGTCTTTCATTGTTTTTCTTCTCATCCTTCAGTGGAAAACCTGCTCTTCTCATCCTTCAGTGGAAAACCTGTGTCCTCTTTCCCTACCAAAAGAAAAAAAAAAAAAGAAACACTCTACCCCCTCAAATCAAATCAGTGTAAAGGAGCGAAATCCGTAGATACGAACCCACCCCCCGCCCCACCCCCTACCCCCCCAAGCAGGTGAACAAAATAATCTGGATCCAGGCGCAGAACGAACACAAAAAAACACCCCCTTGATCATCATCAAAAACAGCTGAACGGGGGGAGCCTGCTCAAAGGAACCCACCAGCCAGACCTCCCGGCAAGGAATAATATAAAAAAGCTGAGAATAACAAGCGAGCTGGTGGTGGTCTGCACTGCTCTGACAAGAGGAGGAGGAGGAACAGTAAGGCAGTCCATCATGTGAAGTGGGTGGGTTGGGGGGGGGGCGGGGAGGAAGGAAGTGTGGATGTGTGGGGGAGAGGTGGTGGTGGAGGTCGTCAATGAACCGTGCTGAACACTGGCTGGGGGTAAGTCTCTCCAGCTTCTTCTTCTTCTTCTTCTTCTAGGGAAGCTTAATCTCGCACGAGAGCATGTGCGTGCACGTGCTGGAAAGGGGAGATCAACTTCACTGATATGCCACCGTGCACGTGGTCCGATCTGCACGTGCATGCCATGGTTTGAGGCGTTTGGCTTTGATACGGATGTTTTGTTATGCTCTTTTAGTTTGATTGACATTGTTCTTGTTCTTGTTGCTTATCGTCCAGCCGACCGCAAAGGGCCACATCAGGACTGTCAAACCATACCAATGCTCAACCGCGTCAACACAAAACTGTCACATCTTTAAAAAAAAAATAAAAAAAAAACCCTGAGAAAAACCCACAAAAAACACAGTTCATGACGCGGTATCCCAGCCATTTAGCTCCTTAAGGCAAATAAGACTAGGCCATAATTTGATTGACAGTTGTAGATCATAGATAGATAGTAGATAGACAGACAGACAGATAGATAGATAGACAGTTAGACAGACATACAGATAGATAGGCAGACATGATTATTGATAGACTGATATAAAGACAGACAGACAGATACAGATAGATAGATATAGATATAGATAGATAGACAGATATATAGACAGACAGATAGATATATAGATAGATAGATAGATTGATAGATAGATATAGACAGACAAAACTTGAATGAATGAATGAATGTTGTATTGCATGTAGGCATCGTTGCATCGTGATGATGTGAGAACGTGGACGTGCTGACAAGAAACTTTCCACGGACATTTTACATGAATATTCATGATCATCCGAGACACTGACACTCCACGCGCCAAGAGCCACGGTATTCAACAGGTTTGGGATCCATGTATTCCCAGATGCTAAATCAGTATTCAGCATAGTGTTACAATTACATTTCATGCCCCGTTCCTATCAAACACATGTCAAGCAATACTGTTCTTCATGAATCACTTATCACTTCTCGTCTGCGCTAAAACTGAATTAAAGATATATATTCAGCGACAGACTGAGGTCGTTGTGTTTATGTACATCGTCAACAGAATGTTCATCTGATCATTGACATACGAACCAAGAAAGTGTTGTGGTTTTTTCTTCTAAGATCGGTGTACAATGGGCATGCTTATATATATAACATTCTTCTCCCCCCCTTCTTTCTCCTTCCCGTTCTCTTTTCTACCTTCTCTATGCCGTCTTCTTGTTCCTCCTCCTCTCATTCCATAGTATGCTCTTCTCAGACTAAATCGGGGAACACGTCAAATACAGCAGCCCTCATTTATCAGCTCATAAGCTCAACTGCCTCTCTCATTCTATGTACTTTTCTCAGACTAAATCGGTGAATCACGTCAAATACAGCAGCCCTCATTTATCAGCTCATTAGCTAAACCACCTATCTGTTCATTTACTTTTGAATCTTATTTTACTTTGTCTTCTTCTTGACTCACTTTTGTAAACAAAGTGAGTCTATGTTTTAACCCGGTGTTCGGTTGTCTGTGTGTGTGTGTGTGTGTGTCCGTGGTAAACTTTAACATTGACATTTTCTCTGCAGATACTTTGTCAGTTGACACCAAATTAGGCATAAAAATAGGAAAAATTCAGTTCTTTCCAGTCATCTTGTTTAAAACAATATTGCATCTCTGTGATGGGCACAAAAAAATAAAAAATGAAGCCTAATTATATGCAAACTGCATTTACTGTTATATTTATATTTTCTGTATTCTCTGAACTTGGCACTTTGATCTGATATTCTGACCCGACAACAAGAGCAGTCATTATTATCATTTTTTGTTCAAACAGGAACTTCTTTTGCTAAGCATGGAAGTTATATTTATTTTGCAAACGTTTTGGTGCAGATAGTAAAGAAGGGAAATTACTCTGTAATTAATGCTAGGGGACTTAATTCGCTTTAAACTGATCTTTCTCATCTTAAACATTATACACAATACATAAAAAGCTTGGATTTTTTTTTTTTTCAATGTATCACAAGTGAGTCTTGAAGGCCTTGCCTCTCTTGTTTTGTTTTTGTTTTTGGTGGGGGTTTTCGTTGTTGTTTTTTTGCGTCAAGGCATGACAAAGCGCGTTGGGTCACGCTGCTGGTCACACGTGGTGCAGCTGTCCATGGGTTTGTCCAAACGTAGTGACGCCTCCTGGAGTAACTGAACTGAACTGAACTGAACTGAACTGCACTGAACTGCAGCCATCAAACTAACAGCCAGTAACCAAATTACTGCCGGATGCCAAAGCAGAACGGAAAACGCCCTGATCAGCATCAAAAGACTAGGTTAAAAAAAAAAAAAAAAAAAGGGGAGGGGGTCCAGCTCGATATTTCTGACCAGACATCGGAGAGCGAGCCAGAGCACACAGCCAGAAAGTGACGGTGGTGAAGTGGTCGATACATAATCAGATAGAGAGAGCAGCACCAAACTCTTGTCGTAAAAAAGAAAAAAAAAAGAAAAAAAAGCAGCTCCAGAGTTAATGAACCATGGCTGAACCATTACCGGTAAATCTCACGGTACCAACCCCTGTGGTAAAAACCCTCCACCATGCTTCAGTGGAGCACGTCCTGCGGGAGCGTCTGTCTTTGCCGTTGTGCACGTGTTCTGGGAACGTCTGTGTGTCTGTGTCGTTGTGCACGTGTTCTGGGAACGTCTGTGTGTCTGTGCCGTTCTGCACGTGTTCAGGGAACGTCTGTGTGTGTCGTTGTGCACGTGTTCTGGGAACGTCTGTGTGTGCCGTTGTGCACGTGTTCTGGGAACGTCTGTGTGTTCCGTTGTGCACGTGTTCTAGGAACGTCTGCGTGTCTGTGTCGTTGTGCACGTGTCCTGGGAACATCTGTGTGTGACGTTGTGCACGTGTTCTGGGAACGTCTATGTGTGCCGTTGTGCACATGTTCTGGGAACGTCTGTCTGTGCCGTTGTGCACGTGTTCTGGGAACGTCTGTGTGTCTGTGTCGTTGTGCACGTGTTCTGGGAACGTCTGTGTGTCTGTGTCGTTGTGCACGTGTTCTGGGAACGTCTGTCTGTCTGTATCGTTGTGCACGTGTTCTGGGAGCGTCTGTTTGTCTGTATCGTTGTGCACGTGTTCTGGGAACGTCTGTATGTCTGTGTCGTTGTGCACGTGTTCTGGGAGCGTCTGTGTGTCTGTATCGTTGTGCACGTGTTCTGGGAACGTCTGTGTCGTTGTGCACGTGTTCTGGGAGCGTCTGTGTGTCTGTGCCGTTGTGCACGTGTTCTGGGAACGTCTGTGTGTCTGTGTCGTTGTGCACGTGTTCTGGGAGCGTCTGTGTGTCTGTGTCGTTGTGCACGTGTTCTGAGAACGTCTGTGTGTCTGTGTCGTTGTGCACGTGTTCTGGGAGCGTCTGTGTGTCTGTGTCGTTGTGCACGTGTTCTGGGAACGTCTGTGTCGTTGTGCACGTGTTCTGGGAACGTCTGTGTGTGTCTGTGCCGTCACAGAGCAAAATTGAAAACTGCCGACGATTCAAAGTCACAGTCACCTCACATCACATGAAAACAAAGCCTGCCCAGTTTCAGCAACACCCAAATCAAAAATCAAAGAAAACAACAACAACAACAAACCACTAAAATAATGACAGCTCTGAAGAACTCCTTACCCCAGACCACCCTCCACCCCACACCCCCGTGAATAACAATGCGGAGAATAATGGTGTTCTTGTTCTTGTTGCTTAATATAGTCCAGCCGACCACACAGGAGAATAACAAGTGACGCCCCTCCACGCACCCACCCCCCTACCCCTTCCTGTCGATTGATGATCAGACAGAGAAGAAAGGAGCGGTCATCTATCAACGTGAAGTGACGGGGGTCGAAAAGTGGCGGGAGTCACTGAACCATGGTGGACATTACCGCTAAGTCACAATTGAGGCCTCTCGGAAGCTTACACACGCTTGGGTGCACCCACGTGATGTGAGGGTGTGTGTGTGCACCCGGTACTCTGCACGTGACTTCACGTGATCTCACGTGACCTTCTTCCTCCCTCCCTCCCTCCCTCCATTTCCCTGGTCATTCCTTAGTTTCTGGTTTTCTTTTTCAGATTTCTTACACAGCCTTTGCCTCCTCCATCACTCACCCTGTCGAAGCAAAAATGTGGCGCTGTTGAAATCACATATCAGTGAATCTGAAAGAAAAAAAGAACTGCAGCCATGAGACCCACAGCCAGTTACATGTCAAAGTATCATGGATCTAACTACAGCCTTCAGACACATAGCCAATCACCCGTCAAAACGTCAAGGATCTAACTGCAGCCATCAGACACACAGCCAATCACCCGTCAAAACGTCAAGGATCTAACTGCAGCCATCAGACACACAGCCAATCACCCGTCAAAACGTCAAGGATCTAACTGCAGCCATCAGACACACAGCCAATCACCTGTCAAAACGTCATGGATCTAACTGCAGCCATCAGACATTGAGCCAAACACCTGTCAAAACGTCAAGGATCTAACTGCAGCCATCAGACATTGAGCCAAACACCTGTCAAAACGTCAAGGATCTAACTGCAGCCATCAGACACTGAGCCAAACACCTGTCAAAACGTCAAGGATCTGACTGCAGCCATCAGACACTGAGCCAAACACCTGTCAAAACGTCAAGGATCTGACTGCAGCCATCAGACACTGAGCCAAACACCTGTCAAAACGTCATGGATCTAACTGCAGCCATCAGACACACAGCCAATCACCCGTCAAAACGTCAAGGATCTAACTGCAGCCATCAGACACACAGCCAATCACCTGTCAAAACGTCAAGGATCTAACTGCAGCCATCAGACACACAGCCAATCACCCGTCAAAACGTCAAGGATCTAACTGCAGCCATCAGACACACAGCCAATCACCCGTCAAAACGTCAAGGATCTAACTGCAGCCATCAGACACACAGCCAATCACCTGTCAAAACGTCAAGGATCTAACTGCAGCCATCAGACACACGGCCAATCACCCGTCAAAACGTCAAGGATCTAACTGCAGCCATCAGACACACAGCCAATCACCTGTCAAAACGTCAAGGATCTAACTGCAGCCATCAGACACACGGCCAATCACCCGTCAAAACGTCAAGGATCTAACTGCAGCCATCAGACACACAGCCAAACACCTGTCAAAACGTCAAGGATCTAACTGCAGCCATCAGACACTGAGCCAAACACCTGTCAAAACGTCAAGGATCTAACTGCAACCATCAGACACACGGCCAATCACCTGTCAAAACGTCAAGGATCTAACTGCAGCCATCAGACACAGAGCCAATCACCTGTCAAAACGTCAAGGATCTAACTGCAGCCATCAGACACACAGCCAATCACCCGTCAAAGCATCATGGATCTTGGTGCACGCGCCCCGAACGCTCGTGTGTGTGAATGAAAAAATAAAATTGTTCAAGCTCTTTCCAGTCTTCTTTTGTTGTTGTTCCTTTGACTCACGTTTTGTGGACAGCCGTCTGTCTTTGTGCACGTGCACCTGGCTCCGTGTGTGTGTGCGTGCGTGCGTGTATGTGTGTGTGTGTGTTGTTTTGTTTGTTGTTGTTGATTCTCTCTTGATTTCTTTCTTCTTTTTTTTTTACATTTCTTTTTCTCGTACATTCCTCTAAATACGTGTTCTCCGTCGCTCCCTGCCAGTCCCACCAAGTACAGCGTGGAGGTCTTTAAATCAAACCAGTGAACCAGACGGGAATCTTTAAAAAAAAAAAAAAAATTTAAAAAAAAAAAAGTTAAAGGTCCCATACTCTCCACAACCATGTGGGCACTGAATTTCTATCCACTGTTGT
>NC_134889.1:24033556-24053556 GCF_041734735.1 Babylonia areolata | reverse complement strand
TCTCCATCCTGCAATTTGTCAGGACTTGCAACAGATTGTTTCGTGGACAGCGGCTCGCAGACAAATCAGTCAGCTGGTGTGGGATAACACTGTTTCGTCATGATTAATTCTATAAGGGGGCGGGGGTTGGGTGTGGGGTGACGCCGTGGGTCCCTTCCGAATGTCAGCGATCATTGCTGCCCCAAGACTTGCCAACCGATTGTTTGGCTCGTGAACAATGGCCTCGCGGAAACAAATCTGGTGTGGTACGGATGTTGCGATTAGCATGCCAGACTCGACTATCATCAGATTAATAACCACCATGTTTCAAAGCACAGTGATAGTTCTACTGCACAACAATTCTAAACAAAACAAAGGGAGAGGGTAGGGGGTGGTGAGGGGGTGGGGGTGGGGGGGTGCTGGGCAGATCAGAAGTGTGGGAGAGAAAGGGGGAGAGGTAGTGAGAGAGAGAGAGAGAGAGGTAGTGAGAGAGAGAGAGAGAGGGAGAGAGAGAAAGGGAGAGAGGTAGAGAGAGAGGGAAAGGGAGACAGGTAGAGAGAGAGAGAGAGGGGGAGAGAGGTAGAGAGAGAGTGAAACACACACACACACACACACACACACACACACACACACACACACACACACACACACAGAGACAGAGACAGAGACACAGAGAGAGAGAGAGATACTGAGGAAGACAGACAGACAGGCAGACCCCAACCCCAGTAAATGTCAAGGCCATAGCAGACAGACACAAAGAGGAGTCTTTCCTTTCCTTTTCCTCTCTTCTACATTTTGTTCACACTTCCAGCGGGTTGTTTCGTGGAGGACTGACTTCCAGCGGGTTGTTTCGTGGAGGACTGACTTCCAACCTACTGTTTCGTGGAGGACTGACTTCCAGCGGGTTGTTTCGTGGAGGACTGACTTCCAACCTACTGTTTCGTGGAGGACTGACTTCCAACAGGTTGTTTCGTGGAGGACTGACTTCCAACCGACTGTTTCGTGGAGGACTGACTTTCAACCGACTGTTTCGTGGAGGACTGACTTCCAGCAGGTTGTTTCGTGGAGGACAGGACTTCCAACAGGTTGTTTCCTGGAGGACTGACTTCCAACCGACTGTTTCGTGGAGGACTGACTTCCAACCAGTTGTTTCGTGGAGGACTGACTTCCAACAGGTTGTTTCGTGGAGGACTGGCTTCCAGCGGGTTGTTTCGTGGAGGACTGACTTCCAGCGGGTTGTTTCGTGGAGGACTGACTTCCAACAGGTTGTTTCGTGGAGGACAGGACTTCCAACAGGTCGTTTCCTGGAGGACTGACTTCCAACCGACTGTTTCGTGGAGGACTGACTTCCAGCAGGTTGTTTCGTGGAGGACAGGACTTCCAACAGGTTGTTTCCTGGAGGACTGACTTCCAACCGACTGTTTCGTGGAGGACTGACTTCCAACCAGTTGTTTCGTGGAGGACTGACTTCCAACAGGTTGTTTCGTGGAGGACTGGCTTCCAGCGGGTTGTTTCGTGGAGGACTGACTTCCAGCGGGTTGTTTCGTGGAGGACTGACTTCCAACAGGTTGTTTCGTGGAGGACAGGACTTCCAACAGGTCGTTTCCTGGAGGACTGACTTCCAACCGACTGTTTCGTGGAGGACTGACTTCCAGCGGGTTGTTTCGTGGAGGACTGACTTCCAGCCTACTGTTTCGTGGAGGACAGGACTTCCAACAGGTTGTTTCGTGGAGGACTAACTTCCAACCTACTGTTTCGTGGAGGACTGACTTCCAACAGGTTGTTTCGTGGAGGACAGGACTTCCAGCGGGTTGTTTCGTGGAGGACTAACTTCCAACCTACTGTTTCGTGGAGGACTGACTTCCAACAGGTTGTTTCGTGGAGGACAGGACTTCCAACAGGTTGTTTCCTGGAGGACTGACTTCCAGCGGGTTGTTTCGTGGAGGACTGACTTCCAACCTACTGTTTCGTGGAGGACTGACTTCCAACAGGTTGTTTCGTGGAGGACAGGACTTCCAACAGGTTGTTTCCTGGAGGACTGACTTCCAGCGGGTTGTTTCGTGGAGGACTGACTTCCAACCTACTGTTTCGTGGAGGACTGACTTCCAACAGGTTGTTTCGTGGAGGACAGGACTTCCAACAGGTTGTTTCCTGGAGGACTGACTTCCAGCGGGTTGTTTCGTGGAGGACTGACTTCCAACAGGTTGTTTCCTGGAGGACTGACTTCCAACCGACTGTTTCGTGGAGGACTGACTTCCAGCGGGTTGTTTCGTGGAGGACTGACTTCCAACCGACTGTTTCGTGGATGACTGACTTCCAGCGGGTTGTTTCGTGGAGGACAGGACTTCCAACAGGTTGTTTCCTGGAGGACTGACTTCCAACCGACTGTTTCGTGGAGGACTGACTTCCAGCGGGTTGTTTCGTGGAGGACTGACTTCCAACCTACTGTTTCGTGGAGGACTGACTTCCAACAGGTTGTTTCGTGGAGGACTGACTTCCAACCGACTGTTTCGTGGAGGACTGACTTCCAACCGACTGTTTCGTGGAGGACTTACTTTCAACCGACTGTTTCGTGGAGGACTGACTTCCAACAGGTTGTTTCGTGGAGGACTGACTTCCAGCGGGTTGTTTCGTGGAGGACTGAGTTCCAACAGGTTGTTTCATGGAAGACTGACTTCCAACCAGTTGTTTCGTGGAGGACTGACTTCCAACCAGTTGTTTCGTGGAGGACTTGGGGGACTAACTTCCAACCGATTGTTTCGGGGAGCACTAACTTCCAGCGGGTTGCTTCGTGGAGGACTAACTTCCAGCGGATTGCTTCGTGGAGGACTAACTTCCAACCGACTGTTCCGTGGAAGACTAACTTCCAACCCACTGTTTCGTGGAGGATTGACTTCCAACCCTCTGTTTGGTGAACCCTCTGTTGTGTAGACAGCAACTTGCAGAGAAATCAGCCAGCTGGTGAAGGATAAGAATGATTCTTCCTGATTAATGGGTGTTTTTTTTCTCTCCTTTTTTTTTTTTTTTTTTTTTTTTTTCATTCTTTTCTTTTTAAGTGGGAGAGTGGAGGGGGACCGTGCACGCCCTTCAAACTGTCAACCATCTCTGCACGCCAAGACGCGTGACCCATTGTTCTGCGGACGGACGCCTGGCAGACAAAACCAGTTAACACTGTGTGTGTGGGGATAACTACAATTTTCTCCCCGATTATTTTTGCTTTGAGTGGGCCGAGGGCGCCCTTCGAAATGTCAACGACCTCTCCTGCCCATGCTTCTTGGTGAAGATGCTCATCTCGATCGAGGTAACTGCACGTCAGCGCAGCGATGGGAGGCAGCAAAAGCGCGAAATGGCCAAATTTAGCGCATAACGAAGCAACGGCGGCGTTGGATCGGCGCGCTGTAATTTGGCATGCCAGCCTCGATCATCATCACATCACATCAATATTCAATGTTTCGATGCACAGCCAAGGTTTTTAATGCACAATTTTGTTTTTTAAAAGAAAGAATTGAGGAGGATTTATGGGTTGGACAGACAGGGAGAAGAAACAGAAAAAGAGAAATAAAGAGAGAGACAGAGGGAGTGAGACAGAGATATATATATAGAGAGAGACAGACAGACAGACAGACAGAAAGAGACATAGAAACAGAGAGACAGAGGCAGAGGAAGTGAGAGAGAGAGAGAGGGAAAGACAGACAGACAGAGGGAGTGAGAGAGAGAGAAAGGAGGGAGGGAAGTGAGAGAAAGAGAGGCAGTAGTTGTAGCAGTAGTAATAGTAACGGTGGTGGTAGTAGTATTTTCATTCCATGTCATTTCACATGTGATATTAGATGTGTGTTTGTCTGTCTGTCTGTCTGTGTGCCTATGTAGGTGTGGATACGTGACTGTATGCATGTGTGTGTGTGTGTGTGTGCGTGCGTGCGTGCGTGCGTGCGTGTGTGTGTGTGTCCCTCACACACCATCACACACACACCATCACACACACACCACCACTCACACATAGAGGCAAAGATCCAGACAGACAGAAGCAAAAAGGTTGAGAGACAGACGGCAGACAGACAGACAGACAGACAGCAGACAGACAGACAACAGAGAGACAGACAGATACACGTGCAATACCCACCAACACCCACCCACCCACACACCCACACACACCAGCCGAGAAGCCCAGCAAATGACAGGACAATGGGAAACAGACACTGGGGGTGTCTTCCTCAGCCTCTTCCTCTTTCCCGCAATTTGTCAGGACTTGCAACCCATTGTTACGCCGACAGCGGCTCGCAGACAAATCAGTCAGCTGGTGCGGGAAAACACTGTTTCCTCCTGATTATTTTTTCGGGGGCGGAGGGTGGACAGCGGACGTCCTTCCAAATGTCAATGGTCTCTGCTATCCCAACACTTGCAACTGATTGTTTCGTGGACAACGTCTAGCGGACAAATATAGAGAGTGGCATTATTCTGATACATTTTTCTTCTCGATTAATTTTCGGAGGTGGGCTGGAAGGAGGGGTGGCGGTGACTTCCCTTGGAAATGTCAGCGATCTTCTCTACCATCTTTTTGGTTGGAGGTTGTTCATCTTGACCGAGACAACTGCACGTCAGCGATGATAGACTGGGAGACGCGCAAAGTGGCCACAATTCGCTGGTGATCAGGAAACAGCGGCTTTCGATAGCGCTTTTTTTTTCTTTTTCTTTTTTTTTTTTTTTTTTTTTTGTATTCTGACATGCCAGCTTCGACCATAATCACAACAATATTCATTTTTCAATGCACAGCCATGGTTTTAATGCACAAACATTTTTTTTTCCTATAGAGAATAGAGACTGAGCGGTTGGACAGATGGGGAGGGAAAATAGAGAGAAGGGGAGAGAATTTGAAGGAGGGTGTGAGAGAGAGAGAAAGGCAGTGGTTGTGTCATATGTGGCAGTAACGTTAGAAGTAGAAGCTTCATTTCACTTCTTTTCACATGCGATATGAGATGTGTGTTTGTGCATTGTGTGTGTGCATGTGTGCGTGTGCGCGTATACGTGATTGTATGCATGCGTTTTGTGTATGCGTATTTGCGTGTCACACACACACACACACACACACACACACACACACACACACACACACACACACACACACACACACACACAAATAAAAAAGTAAACATGCTGGCAAAGTTACAAAAAGACAGCAAGAGACAGACAGACAGACAGAAATACACGTGCAACACAGCGCACAACCACACACTCTCCAGCCAGGTTCCCCAGCAAATGACAGGCCAATAGCAAACAGCCACCAGGCTTGCCTTTCTGTTTCTCTCTACCTGCAAAATTTCCCCCTCCTCTTCCCTTTTTTTCCGATTCTTGCAATTTGTAATTAATTTTTGTAAGTTTTGTTAGCTTGTCAGCATTTCACTTAATCCAGATCGCTGGATCTGTGTGTTTAGCGCGCGAGCGTGTATGTGGGTGTGTATATGCGCGCGTGCATGTGTTTGAGGGAGGGGAGAGGAGAGAGAGAGAGAGCTTGCAAGTCACATGCGCACTGATATATTATTCACACTATTTGATTCATTATGTAATATTTTTGTTAGTGGCCCACTCCTTTATTATGGGCCGGAGGCCTAACAAATAAACCACTGTCTTGTCTTGTCTTGTCTACCTGCAAAATTTGTCAGGACCTTCAATCATTCGTTTCCTGGACAGCAACTCGCTGACAAATCAGTCAGCTGGTGTGGGACAACACTGTTACTGTGGAGTGATGGCCTAGAGGTAACGCGTCCGCCTAGGAAGCGAGAGAATCTGAGTGCGCTGGTTCGAATCACGGCTCGGCCGCCGATATTTTCTCCCCCTCCACTAGACCTTGAGTGGCGGTCTGGACGCTAGTCTATCGGATGAGACGATAAACCGAGGTCCCGTGTGCAGCATGCACTTAGCGCACGTAAAAGAACCCACGGCAACAAAAGGGTTGTTCCTGGCAAAATTCTGTAGAAAAATCCACTTGGATAGGAAAAACAAATCAAACTGCACGCAGGAAAAAATACCAAAAAAAAAAATGGGTGGCGCTGTAGTGTAGCGACGCGCTCTCCCCGGGGAGAGCAGCCCAAATTTCACACAGAGAAATATGTTGTGATAAAAAGAAATACAAATACAAATACTGCTTCTTTCCTTTACACTATTTCTACACGATTAATTCTTTTGCCCCTTGTGTTCCCTTCGAAATGTCAACGATTCTGCTATCCAAGACTTGTAACTGACTGTTGAGTTAGTGGACAACAGTTTGCAGAAAAAAATCAGTTAGCTCATTTGCGATGACACCATTTCTTAACGATAAATCCTATGAGGTCGTGGATGCCCTTCGAAATGTCAACGATCTCTACTATCCAAGACTTGTAACTGATTGTTTAGTTTGTGGACAACAGCTTGCAGACAAATCAGTTAGCTCATTTGCGATGACACCATTTCTTCACGACTAATTCTATGAGGTCGTGGATGCCCTTCCAAATGTCAACGGTCTCTGCTATCCAAGACTTGAAACTGATTGTTTAGTGGACAATAACTTGCTGACAAATCACTTTGCTCATTTGCAATAGCACCATTTCTTCACGATTAATTCTTTTAGATCGTGGATGCCCTTCGAAATGTCAACGGTCTCACGTGCCATCCTTTTGGTTCAACTTGATCGAGACAACTGCACATCAGCAGGAAAAGGAAAGGTAAAAGATGTGCAAAATGGCCAAAGTTTCGCTTAACCCTTTCACCGCCAGTCAGTTTGGAGTACAAAATTCCCTTGTGGTATAAACACAAAAAAAGACGGTGGCTAAGAATAGCTGGGGATTCTCCCTGCTATGTATAGAAAATATGGCCTATCCTACCACCGAACATTAAGAGCAGTAGGTTCACGGATAACAGACCAATGAATTGTCACCTTTCAGTGACATGGGTCCTCTACCACGCCTGTGCATAAAAAAACGAGCTTGGCGGTGAAAGGGTTAAGCGGGCAGCAGCGGCATTAGATCATCGAGCTGCAATTAAACATGCAAGCCTCGACGATCATCACATCAATATTCATGTTTCAGTGAACAGCCATGACTTTATTGCACAATCTTTCTCACGCAGAGAGATGGAAAAGAAAGACAGAGACAGAGACACAGAGAGAGAGAGAGAGAGAGAGAGAGACAGAGAGAGAGAGAGAGAGAGAGTGTGTGTGTGTGTGTGTGTGTGTGTGTGTGTGTGTGTGTGGACAGACAGACAGACAGACAGACTGAGAGTAGCATCTTATTTTGTCATGCTGATAACAGCATTTGGAACTGCTGGTTTTTGAAGATTTATCTGAAATCTTGCATCCAAAAGACCATTTACAAATAAAAACATATCAATGAGAGCTCGTCTTCAGAGATAATACGACACATTTCACGAATTCAAAACTAAACAGAACAAAACTATTTTTCGCAGAATACAGAACGGATGATACATGTTTTTGCGTCATGTTCACAAGCAAGATATGTTACGTCAGTTTTGTGCTAAAGTCCACTTGTAACCTCAATGAACATGATAACAGCAGCAGCATCAGTAGTGGTATTAACTGCGTTCAAAGCGAGTATTTCCACCCATCTCCCTCCCAGAAACCCATCCCCAATACTGCACCCTCACAACCAGTTCCACCTCACTACTCACACCCCCCCCCCCCCCCCCCCACGCCCCCTTCTCTCTCTCTCTCTCTCTCTCTCTCTCTCTCTCTCTCTCTTTCTAAATAACGTGACTATTACTGTTGAAGGTTACTAACACTGGTAGAGATCATCGAAGTGATATATATATATATATATATATAGAGAGAGAGAGAGAGAGAGAGAGAGAGAGAGAGAGAGAGACAGACAGACAGACAGACACAGACAGACAGATACTTGGACACTGGCACAGCAAATTCATTGCTACTGTACTGCTTCTCAGTCACTGATCTAATGACCCACCGGACAACAGAATGTTTGACTGGCGTCGATAATTGATGCACTCAGCGACAGTTTCAGTAGCTCAAAGAGGCGTCACTGCGTTCGGACAAATCCATACACGCTACACCACATCTGCCAAGCAGATAGATGCCTGACCAGCAGCGTAACCCAACGCGCTTAGTCAGGCCTTGAGAGAAAAAAAAAAGGGGGTGCTCAGCGACAACAGACAGAGACCGCGACATGATATACATTACTGTTTCCCGCGAACGATTTTTTTTTTTTTTTTCTTTTTTTTTTAATGCCCATAAAGCGCTGGTTCGAATCACGGCTCAGCCGCCGATATTTTCTCCCCCTCCACTAGACCTTGAGTGGTGGTCTGGACGCTAGTCATTCGGATGAGACGATAAACCGAGGTCCCGTGTGCAGCATGCACTTAGTGCACGTAAAAGAACCCACGGCAACAAAAGGGTTGTTCCTGGCAAAATTCTGTAGAAAAATCCACGTACTTCGATGCACGCAGGAAAAAATACAAAAAAATGGGTGGCGCTGTAGTGTAGCGACGCGTTCTCCCTGGGGAGAGCAGCCCGAATTTCACACAGAGAAATCTGTTGTGATACAAAAGAAATACAAATACAAATACAAAGTGCGTCTGTCATTAAAGGATGCGACGGGCGCGACAGCCGAGTGGTCATAGTGTTGGACTTTCAAACCGAGGGTCCCGGGTTCGATTCCCGCTCACGGCGCCTGGTGGGTAAAAGGGTGGAGACTTTTCTGATCTCCCAGGTCAACAAATGTGCAGGCCTTCTAGTGCCTGAAGCCCGCTTCGCGTGTATACGCACGCAGATCAAACACGCACGTTAAGTGTCATGTCAGCATTCGGCATTCCCCCGATCCCCCTTCTGAAAACGGAGTATGACTGTCTACATGGCGGTGATAAAAACAGTCATACACGTAAAAGCCCACCCACTCGTGTATGCGTGTAAAATTAATGTGGAAGTCTCAGCCCACGATGAAGAGGATGATGATTACAGGACAAAAAATGTGAAATTCTACTTTAGAAATGCATCATGCGGAGTGATGGCCTGGAGGTAACGCATCCGCCTAGGAAGCGAGACAATCTGAGCACACTGGTTCGAATCACACAGTGGCCAGTATTTTCTGCCCCTCCACTTGATCTTGAGTGGTGGTCTGGACGCTAATGATTGAGACAACAAACCGAGGTCCCGTGTGCAGCATGCACTTAGCGCACGTTAAAGAACCAACGGCAACAAAATGATAGTCCCTGGCAAAATTATGTAAAAAACAAAATCCACTTCGATAGGAAAACAGATAGAATTCCATGCAGAAAAAATACAAAAAAGAGAAAGAAAAAAAAGGGGGTGGCCCTTTCAATGTAACGACGCACTCTCCCTGGGGAAAGCAGCCCGAATTTCACACAGAGAAATCTGTTGTGACAAAAAATAGTAATACAACACAACACAACACTGACTGCATCACTTGTAAAAAGAACAATATACGTCCGGGCTTTGCTTTTTTGTTATTGAGTCCCATTTCACAGTTGAACACTTGTCAGGTCTCAACAACACGTCAACCAAAAATCAAAATATTCCTAAACCGTCAATCAAAACAACGTAAAAAAAGACCAGTTCAACTGCAACCACGTCACGTTCAGTTCATGGAAAATGCAAATTTATTTGAAATAGTATCTTTTTTTAATGGCTGAAAGTCAAAGGACCGACCTGAAACAACCCGGGGACACCCCCCCCCCCCCTGTCACCACCACCCTCTCCCCACCCCTCCCTCACTCCCCCTTGTGACGTATGCTTTTGTTGTTGTTATTTGTTTTGTTTTTGTTGTTTTGTTTGTTGGTGTTTTGGGGGGTCCAACGTCAAGTCGGTCCTACTGTATGAAGCGGAGACATGGAGGACAACAAAGACCACCATCAAGAAAGTGCAGACCTTCATCAACAGCTGCCTGAGAAGAATTCTCCAGATCCACTGGCCCGACACCATCAGCAACGCAGACCTGTGGCAACGTACCAACCAGCTGCCAGCCGAGGATGAAATCCGGCGCAGGAAATGGGGATGGATCGGGCACACCCTGAGGAAGCCAGCCAGCAACATCACAAGGCAGGCACTATCATGGAACCCCCAAGGAAAACGAAAAAGAGGAAGGCCACGAAACACCTGGCGACCTGACCTTGAGGCAGAAACCAAGAGGATGGGATATACCTGGAGACAGCTGGAGAGAATAGCCCAGGACAGAGGACTCTGGCGGACTGTTGTCGGCGGCCTATGCTCCAGGGGGAGTGATGGGCCTAAGTAAGTAAGTAGTTTTGGGGGGTGTCTATTTTTCCCACATATTACTATCATATTTATGACTTTATCATTTAGTACTATGCAGTGTAGACTCTGTTTGTGGCAAGGACTGAATCAAAATTTTAAAAAGTAAAAAAAGAAAAAACAAAACATCAGTACTTATAAGATATCGGAAATAAAGAATTTTGTCTAATCTTGGATGCAGTTCGCAAGAATTCGTCTGTTAGGAGCACTGAGCGCACTGGTTTAGGACTTAAGGTCAAGTTGTCTGTTAGGGAAAAACAATTGCCCTTCTTTGTGAAGCTGAACCACTGCTCTAAAATTAGGTAGATAGTGCATGCTTTTTTTTTTGCTTTTTTTTTATTTTCTTTTTTTTTTTAATTTTTTTTTAGCCCCTTTGCTAAGTGAAGCCAGCGGAAGTATTCAATCAGCCATTTTGCTACTCGTGCCAGTACAGCGCGAAGCGGTAACTTCATATATGTAGCCGAGTGCTCATCTGGCTGCAATGACTGCTTCACGGCAAGCTTTCACTTGATCGCGGCGTTAGTTGAGCTGACATTCCTGTGTGTGTCTCCACTGCAAGTTTGCGCTACATATAACTGCACTGTTTTCCTGTAATAACTTTGGTAAATAAACCATTGGCAGATATCAGTCAAGACACAACATGTGGCATGTCGTAGGGGCAAGCATTACACGATTTCATCGAAGCTACACGGTTACAGTTCAGAAACCACCACCAGTTAGCAGACGACTTCTCAACAGACTGACAGCCGGATACGAGCCTCAGTATGGCGTCCAGTTGGCTTCAGCTTTCCTGGCCAATGAGCTATGAATCTATTTTTAGACCAGTGAGCTGAACACCCAGTGGCCTTACGCATACGTATGCCCAGCAGAGGGAGTGGATGGCTCCAATTGAAGCAGACTTTCTTGGGAGTCATTTTCTTCCGTGTTTTCTCCGCCAGTGATGATTGTACTGGGTGTGGTGACGACCTTTGTGGTACTAATTATGTGATGTGTGTGTGTGTGTGTGTGTGTGTGTGTGTGTGTGTGTGTGTGTGTGTGTGTCTGTGTGTGTCTGAGTGTGTTACAGAGACAGAGAGAGACTGAGAAAGAGACAGACAAAGAGAGAGAAAGAGTGAGTGTGTGTGTGTCCGTGTGTGTGTGTGTGTCTGTGTGTCTGTGTCTATGTCTGTATGAGTACGTGTTCGAGCGCGCGTGCGTGTGCATACGCGTACTTATAATGGACAAAACAACACACACACACACACACACACACACACACACACACACACACACACACACACACACACACACACACAAACACACACATGATCGTTCAATATTACTTAAAGACTTCAATTAAGCCGTGACAAAACCAAAGCCAATAATTTAGACAATTCAGTCGGAAGAAAGTGGCTTGCTGATACACGGAAAAACAGAGGAGAAGATAAATACTCGTTCCACAGCAAGTAATAACAACAACAAAACAAAACAAAAAAACCAAAAACAAACAAACAAAAAAGCCGACTTCGAACCACAACAAAGTCATTTAGCCTTGAGAACGACGGAACCCCAGACTCCAAGTGCCTGGAATGTGGTGAAACCTTTTCTTCTTCTTCTTTTTCTCTGTCCCTTGCTGTGGAAAAGTCATGGCCTGGCATGCGGAAGACGGTGGACAGGTCTCAAGGTGAGAGAGAGAGAGAGAGAGAGAGAGAGAGAGAGAGAGATCGCACGTACGTGCGATTCGAGCTGGGCGGGCGGGGCGGGGCGGGCCGGACATGGAGTATTAGTTGTCGCCCTTCCCCCCCACTGGAAGCTGGGTGTCTTACGCAGTTCCGCGGGATTTTTTTTTTTTTTAAAGCTCTGTTCTGAACAGTGCACGAAGAGGGTAACTAAAGTCTAGTCGGAACGAGAGAAAGAAAGAAAGGTAGGGATTGGGGAGTGAACAGATGAGTATGGGTGTGTGAACGTGCATGTGATGAATTGTAATTGTAGTTGTTGTTGCGAGTGTGTGTGTGTGTGTGTGTGTGTGTGTGTGTGTGTGTGTGTGTGTGTGTGTGTGTGTGTTTGAATTAATACACGCCAGTATCACACACACACACACACACACACACACACACACACACACACACACACACACACACACACACACACACACACACACACACACAAAAGAAAAGTACGGCGCAACCTATACAAACAAAACAACTCTCACAGAATTGTTCTGAAACACAAAACTAAAGCATCACCAACGTCATAAACCTTTTTGATTAACCCGAAGAGGTCGCTAGAATCTAAAGAAACAACCGGGGACACGAACTCGGGACCACAAACAGAACAAACAACCTGGAGGAAGCAGAAGTACCTCCTGCTGGCCGGGGGTCTGTCTCTCGGTGTGTGGCGAAAAAAAAAAAAAATTAAAAAAAAAAACCATCGGAAGAACAAGCGGTAATGTTACGTTCGCGAGCATCCCTCCTCCTCCATTAAGGAAGTCAGTTGTTGCCCCTTACCCCCCCCCCCCCCACCCCACCCCCGCCCCCCCTCTCCCTCCCTCCCTCCAGGGGACCACAGGGAGAGAGAGAGAGAGGGTGGGGGGTTGGGGTGCTGGAAAGCAGCGGCGGAAAGAAAAAAAACATTCCCCCCCCCCCCACACACACCCAACCCCCCACGTCAACTGCATCCCCCCCCCCTCCCCCCCTGTCAACCACCACCACTCTACTACACCCTAATCGAATTGCCTAAAATGGAAACCGCGTCGGAGACAAGACGACGTCCCGGAAAAAAAAAAAAAAGACGACAAAAAAAAAAAACCCCAAAAAACTCAAAAAACCACCTACACACAGCCCCCAGCAGATAGCGCGTATCGACCAATGGACATAAGGCCTTAAGTGGCCGTTTCCCCAGAAGGTCCCGTCGCCCTTTCCAACCATTACCTGCTACTTCTGCTGGGACAACTCCGCCTGTGGAAATCTCTGTTTTTATACTCAATTTACTTAAAAGCAAAAGGACCCGCCACCCCATCCCCCCCCCCAACCCCCACCCCCACCCCAAGCGGAAATGCGTGCGGCAAACGGAAACGCCATATGGAAATTATGGATGTGGACGTACCTAGTACTGTAACCTACATTTTCCCCCTCCCTCTTCCCAGACGTTTGCGATAAGCCGGTGAAATCAGACATTCAGTACCGGGAGCTGCCAGCATGCCAGATCGCCCGCTTTTATATTTACGTGCACCGGTGTGCTCTGAACGTGCATTAATACCGCTTATCTCCCCCCCTGCTGCTTGGTGAATGCTTGCAGTGCGCGTGCTGGGGGCTGTCCCAGACTGCCATTTTCCAAGGGACAGCACGGCGGTATGGGGGATGTCACGCAACCGTTTGTACAAGGAATGAAATAGGAGACAGGGAGAGAGAGGGGTTGAGAGGGAGGGAGAGAGAGAGGGGGCGGAGACAGAGAGATAGGGAGACAGAGAGAGGGAGAGTGACAGGGAGAGAGAAGGGGAGAGACAGAGAGAGAGGGAGAGAGACAGAAGGAGACACAGAGAGAGAGGGAGAGAGACACAGAGAGAGGGGGAGACAGACACAGAGAGAGGGAGAGAGAGAGAAAGAGGGTGAGAGACAGAGGGAGAGAGAGACGGAGACAGACACAGAGAGAGGGAGACAGAGAGAGGGAGAGTGACAGGGAGAGAGAAGGGGAGAGACAGAGAGAGAGGGAGAGAGACAGAGAGAGAGGGGGAGAGAGACACAGAGAGAGGGAGAGACAGACACAGAGAGAGGGAGAGAGAGAAAGAGGGTGAGAGACAGAGGGAGAGAGAGACGGAGACAGACAGACAGACAGAGAGGCAGAAACAGATAGACTGACAGACAGGCAGAGACAAAGAGAGACAGACAAGCAGAGACAGATAGGTTGACAGACAGAGATCGAGACATCAGAGACAGATAGACTGACAGACACACAGACTGAGACATAGAGTGACAGACAAGCAGAGACAGACAGACAGACAGAGATCGAGACAGGAAACAAGCACCATTGTAACCGAATAAATAAAAGAGAGAGAGAGAGAGCCCCAGACATAGCAAAGAAGGATGCAACAATACATTTTTTGACTCGCGTGGACGTTTCTTCTGATTGGTTGAAATCCAGGTTAATCTCCTACGTTCTCTCTCTCTCTCTCTCTCTCTCTCTCTCTCTCTCTCTCACACACACACACACACACACACACACACACACGGCATTCTGACCTTATTGCAGTCACCTTGACGATGACGTGAAGGTTTTTACGTCTTGTCTTGTCATTCGGGTCATTCCGTCATCTGATTTGGCCAGTTACTTTGCAACATCACCTTGTTTCTTTTTCGCCTGCTTTTCATTTTGACAGTTCTTCAGTTAACTCTTTCCATACGAACGGCGAAAGAGACGACGTTAACAGCGTTTCACCCCAATTACCATCATCAAAATATTGCAAGCGGAAGGCTCTTATACTGAAGACGTGAATGTTGACAAAGAATACCACAATTCTGATGACGGAAGCTAAAGGTTGGGTCATTCAGACACCCACTGGACATCCGCGGGGTCTGTGTAGAGGAGAAGAGAGGACTGGCCGTACTGAGTAAGTTAAAGGAAAAAAACAACAAAGCAAAACAAAACAAAAAATAGGGGGCTGGCGGATTTCGTTTTATGGTAAAAAAACCCAAAACAGAAAACCTTTATTATCTCATAAACAGAAAATACACCATATGCCACTGATTAAACGCGGATAATTAATCGACACAAAAACATTAAACACGACTTTAAAGAAGCTACTTAAAAAAGAAATGCGAATGCGTAAAAACATTGCACGTATTTCATTTTATGACGTTAACATTATCCATCCTTCATCCCGACTCTAAAAATGAACTGAAAAGACTACGTCAGCTTCTTCTGAACAACTATGCTGATTTTGACATTAAAGGGGTGAATTTTAGCTTCATCTTGCTTTTCGAGGGTCAAGACGGACTGATTCGGTGTTTTCCAGTGATCAGGGTGGGACTCAAGATGGACTGATTCAGTGTTTTCCAGTGATCATGGTGGGGGTCAAGATGGATTGATTCAGTGTTTTCCAGTGATCATAGCTGGACTGATTCAGTGTTTTCCAGTGATCATGGTGGGGGTCAAGATGGACTGATTCAGTGTTTTCCAGTGATCATGGTGGGGGTCAAGATGGACTGATTCAGTGTTTTCCAGTGATTAGGGTGGGACTCAAGATGGACTGATTCAGTGTTTTCCAGTGATTATAGTTGGGGGTCAAGATGGACTGATTCAGTGTTTTCCAGTGATCATAGTTGGGGGTCAAGATGGACTGATTCAGTGTTTTCCAGTGATCAGGGTGGGACTCAAGATGGACTGATTCAGTGTTTTCCAGTGAACATAGTTGGGGGTCAAGATGGACTGATTCAGTGTTTTCCAGTGATCATGGTGGGGGTCAAGATGGACTGATTCAGTGTTTTCCAGTGAACATAGTTGGGGGTCAAGATGGACTGATTCAGTGTTTTCCAGTCAACATAGTTGGGGGTCAAGATGGACTGATTCAGTGTTTTCCAGTCAACATAGTTGGGGGTCAAGATGGACTGATTCAGTGTTTTCCAGTCAACATAGTTGGGGGTCAAGATGGACTCATTCAGTGTTTTCCAGTGATCAGGGTGGGACTCAAGATGGACTGATTGTGTTTTCCAGTGATCATAGTTGGGGGTCAAGACGGACTGATTCAGTGTTTTCCAGTGATCGTAGTTGGGGGTCAAGATGGACTGATTCAGTGTTTTTCGGTGATCGAGGTTCCAAGTCCCCTTTCAGCATATTCTGTGTCCTTGGAAATGCACTTTACTCCGATTTTCCTCATTCTACCCAGGTGTGAATGGGTGTACCTGACTTCGGTCGGGGAAGCTTAAAGCGGCGGAAGGAGAAGATTGGGCCCCGCCTTCCAATGCCCAGCCCTGGACACAGTGGGTATATGAATTCACCGCCTTCCTATGCCGAGCCCCAGACACAGTGGATTTGAATTCACTGCCTTACTATGCCCAGCCCTGGACACAGTGGGTGTGAATTCACTGCCTTCCTATGCCCAGCCCTGGACACAGTGGATGTGAATTCACTACCTTCCTATGCCCAGCCCTGGACACAGTGGGTATGAATTCACTGCCTTCCCATGCCAAGCCCCGGACACAGTGGATTTGAATTCACTGCCTTCCTATGCCCAGCCCTGGACACAGTGGGTGTGAATTCACTGCCTTCCTATGCTGAGCCCCAGACACAGTGGGTATGAATTCACTGCCTTCCTATGCCCAGCCCTGGACACAGTGGGTGTGAATTCACTGCCTTCCTATGCCCAGCCCTGGACACAGTGGATGTGAATTCACTACCTTCCTATGCCCAGCCCCAGACACAGTGGGTATGAATTCACTGCCTTCCCATGCCAAGCCCCGGACACAGTGGATTTGAATTCACTACCTTCCTATGCCCAGCCCTGGACACAGTGGATGTGAATTCACTGCCTTCCTATGCCCAACCCTGGACACAGTGGGTGTGAATTCACTGCCTTCTTATGCTGAGCCCTGGACACAGTGGACATGAATATTCACTGCCTTCCCATGCCGAGCCCTAGACACAGTGGATATGAATTCACTGCCTTCCTGTGCCGAGCCCTAGACACAGTGGGTATGAATTCACCGCCTTCCCATGCCAAGCCCCAGACACAGTGGGTATGAATTCACTGCCTTCCTATGCCAAGCCCCAGACACAGTGGATGTATGAATTCACCGCCTTCCTATGCCGAGCCCCAGACACAGTGGGTATGAATTCACTGCCCCGGTGGCCGTTAAAAGACCGTTCGCCATCTCCTTCAACAAAATCTAGTAATCGGAGCAAGACCGAACGCCCCTCTGGAGCTGAAACCATGGAACGTTGACAGAAACCTGATCCTCTGAGACTGTTCAGAAAACGGGTCGGCCGTCACCCAAAACATCAGCTGCTAAGACAAAGCGGGAGGTTCATTTCCGCCAGGACCCCTTGACCCGAATCTCACCATGCATAATAGATCAGCGGAGAAAATAGCCAGCTTGTCAGAAATCCTCAAGAGGAGAAGGTATCCACTGCTAACGAAATTGGGGGGACTTACCATCAGCAATTGAATAACCAACCCCGCCCCCCTACCCCCACCCCACCCCCCCTCCAGGGTTAACATAAAATTATGTGCAGACCGCCAGTGCCTGAACCCCCTTCAATGGTGTATACTGCAAGCAGGAGATCAAATACGCACGTTAAAGATCCTGTAATCCATGTCAGTGTTCGGTGGGTTATGGAAACAAGAACATGCCCAGCATGCACACCCCCGAAAACGGAGTATGGCTGCCTACATGGCGGGGTAAAAACGGTCATACACGTAAAAGCCCACTGGTATATGAGTAAACATGGGAGTTGCAACCCATGAACGAAGAAGAAGAACAACAACAACAAGGAAGAAGAAGAACAACAAGAAGAAGAAATGGAGAACGGTACAGCTCGGGTCAGTCAGGTCACCACCACATGACCAGCACCAGACACGTGACAACAGGGATGATTCTGTGTCACCACCACATGACCAGCACCAGACACGTGACAACAGGGATGATTCTCTGTCACCACCACATGGCCAGCACCAGACACGTGACAACAGGGATGATTCTGTGTCACCACCACATGGCCGGCACCAGACACGTGACAACAGGGATGATTCTCTGTCACCACCACATGGCCAGCACCAGGTACGTGACAACAGGGATGATTCTCTGTCACCACCACATGGCCAGCACCAGGTACGTGACAACAGGGATGATTCTGTGTCACCACCACATGGCCAGCACCAGGTACGTGACAACAGGGATGATTCTGTGTCACCATCACATGGCCAGCACAAGACACGTGACAACAGGGATGATTCTCTGTCACCACCACATGGCCAGCACCGGGTACGTGACAACAGGGATGATTCTCTGTCACCACCACATGGCCAGCACCAGACACGTGACAACAGGGATGATTCTGTGTCACCACCACATGGCCAGCACCAGACACGTGACAACAGGGATGATTCTCTGTCACCACCACATGGCCAGCACCAGGTACGTGACAACAGGGATGATTCTCTGTTACCACCGCATGGCCAGCACCAGCTACGTGACAACAGGGATGATTCTGTGTCACCACCACATGGCCAGCACCAGACACGTGACAACAGGGATGATTCTCTGTCACCACCACATGGCCAGCACCAGGTACGTGACAACAGGGATGATTCTGTGTCACCACCACATGGCCAGCACCAGGTACGTGACAACAGGGATGATTCTCTGTCACCACCACATGGTCAATCATCATTGGTAAAATGCTTTCACGTCCGAGTGCATGCATGTGCCATTATAGATGTGCTCTCTCTCTCTCTCTCTCTCTCTCTCTCTCTCTCTCTCTCTCTCTCTCTCTATCTCGAGAGAGATAAGGACACACAGAGAGAGACAAACAGAGAGAAAGAGAGAGAATGAATATTTTTGCACGTTACAATTATGTTCAAATACGATTCTTTTTTTTTTATTTTTTATAAGTCGCTCCATTCCAGTCGCTGACAGGTCCTTGCCATCACCGCCTCTTCCATCTCCACACACAATCCTGTTTGTTCACACCGAGACTTCCTTACCAAGCCTGAAAGGCCATCTACAAATCCGATCAGCAGACAGAAACACGAACATCTGCCATCAAAGACACAGCAGGGCAGTAGAAAAAAAACAACAAAAAAACAAACTCGTTCTGTTATGTCGGTTCTCTTATCCACTGGTGCTCTGTCAACTCCTTCCTTTCTCTGATTCATTATGCATGGAGGCAGTCGGAGGCGGAAATTAATCCCCTCGTCTCTCTGTCAGGTAAAAACGTTTAATGGCGATCGACGTGCTTCACGTGCCGCTCAGACAGAACCCATTTTTGTTGACCCTGTGTGAGAGGCAGTGTGTGTGTGTGTGTGTGTGTGTGTGTGTTCATTTTAGGCTGCTCATTTATTTATACCCACAGTAGGCTCTCTAGGCCCTGACAAACGCGTTGTATTTATGCGTAGGTCATGTGTCTGCATTTCTTTGGTTTTGAAGCATATGTGTACATCACGAACACTCAGACCCACAAGAAGATCACCCAGGCCACTGAACCCCACGATGAACTCCTGTCATCATGAGGAGGACGTTAACTCTCTCCATACGAACGGCGAAAGAGACGACGTTAACCGCGTTTCACCCCAATTACCATCATCAAAATATTGCAAGCGGAAGGCTCTTATACTGAAGAGGTGAATGTTGACAAAGAATACCACAATTCTGACGACGGAAGCTAAAGGTTGGGTCATTCAGACACCCACTGGACATCCGAGGGGTCTGTGTAGAGGAGAAGAGAGGACTGGCCGTACTGAGTGAGTTAAAAGGTACGGACACGTCACAAGATCCGACGGGCTCGCAAAGACTATTCTGCAGGGCACCGTACCAGGCAGTAGGAAGAGAGAGAGAGAGAGAGAACGCAAGAACGCAAGAATTTTATTGTATAGGCCATATGACCCGTTACAACAGATCGTGCCGACAATGACAGAGTGAACCTTTGTTATAGTAGACTATGAACATTAAAAAAAGAAAAAAAAAGAGCATTAACGACGTCGGTTTGCATAATAAATGTATCTTCCAAGGTCATGAAGGCAATGCTTGTCTTGCATCAAATGCTGAAACCTAGTCATCGA
>NC_134889.1:24011056-24013556 GCF_041734735.1 Babylonia areolata | reverse complement strand
GGAAGATCTCTCAAACTCTGAACAGACACCTTTCTGATTGAGGAAGATCTCTCAAACTCTGATAAGACATCTTTCTGATTGAGGAAGGTCTCTCAAACTCTGATGAGACATCTTTCTGACTGAGGAAGATCTCTCAAATTCTTATGAGACATCTTTCTGACTGAGGAGGAAGGTCTCTCAAACTCTGATGAGACATCTTTCTCACTTAGGAAGAAGGTATCTCAAACTCTGATAAGACATCTTTCTGACTTAAGAAGAAGGTATCTCAAACTCTGATGAGACATCTTTCTGATTCAGGAGGATGGTATCTCAAACTCTGATGAGACATATTTCTGGTTGAGGAAGGTCTCTCAAACTCTGATGAGCCATCTTTCTGACTGAGGAGGAAGGTCTCCCAAACTCTGATGATCCCCCCTGGGGTCTGCCCTGGGGGTCCTCAGGGGGTTTTTCTCCTTTTTAGTTCCCAGGGTCACCTCACCTCATGCTCTTTCATGATGGTGAGCTCTTCTCCTTCTCTTTTTTTTAAATTTTGGTTTTATATTATCATCTGCCTTGATCGGTACTGTTCTGTCTTCTACTCCCCTTCAAGTCTTCTTTTCCACATTTCTTCCCTTTTCTCTGCGATCTCCTTAGGTCCGTCGTGTTTGCCGTGCGATGCGACCCGTGTCGGTGGGGAAAGAGATCCTGGTGATTGAGCAAGCCTAGCTTGCAACACGTCACTTTGGCTCCAACCTCTCCTAGACGGGAGGTACATGAGGCCCGCATGTACCAAGCGGCTTCCTCATGAGGGATTGGGCCAAGGTTTTCAGTTTTTTGACCTGGTTTGGAACTTTGGCAGTGTCGGGTTTTCTGTTCCCGGAAACTTTGCACTATCCTTTGCAATGGATTAGGTTGAACTCTGAGGGCCGTATATCTCTCCTGAAGCCTGGAAGGAACAAAGTTTTTCTTTAGTTCTGGCCCCTTGTTGGACTCCATGGTGGGTGGGTAGGGGAGAGATGAATTTTCCAAGAAAAATTATGGATTCAAAACATACCTCAACCCCCAAAAGAAGAAAGATGTCTGAGGACAGATTGTCCTCAGATTCAGAAGAGGAGACAAGAAAGATTTCTGGAAACTGGCCTGCATGGCTGGTGATTGAGGGCACAGACCCTGAAAAACCAGTGACTGATCTCAGCCCTTTTATTGTGGAGAAAGCATTTGCGGGGATTGCAGGAATCTCCAAATACGTCCACACAAACAAAAAAACCAAAACATTTTTGGTCAAGTGTGAGAAAAAAAGACAAAGTGACAAGATGCTTCAGACAACCTCTTTTGTGGACAGACCAATCAAGGTGTCTCCTCATAGAACTCTCAATTCATCAAAGGGCGTCATCCGATGCCCTGAATTGAAAGGGATCTCTGAGACGGAGATAAAATCTGAAATGAAATCACAAGGAGTAACTGATGTCCATCGCGTTACAATCAAAAAAGGAGATATCAGAGTTCCTACAAATACTTTCTTCTTGACCTTCTGTTCTCCCGTCCTTCCAGAGTCGGTGAAAGTAGGGTTTCTGAGAGTAAAGGTTTCACTGTATGTTCCTTCTCCAATGAGATGCTTCAGATGTCAAAAATTTGGACATGTTAGCGGGAGATGTCCTGGAGAGGAGATTTGTGGATCATGCGCAAAGGCAAAACATAGTGGGCCGTGTCAAGATCCGGTCTGTTGTGCTAACTGCAGAGCTGCCCATCACTCTCCTTCAAGAGACTGTCCAGTATGGAAGAGAGAACATGAAATCACAAGATTGGCTACAGAAAAGAAAATACCTTTCTATGAAGCAAAAAAACTTGTAGCACCACTGTCGGTACTATCATACTCCGACGCGCTCCAGAAATCACAGAAGGTTAAATCATCTACTGTTTCATGCCAGACGGAAGTGACCTGGGTCAAGGGCGCAACGCCCACAACTCTGATAAAGAAAAGCTCAGGCAGTCAGACTGCTCAGCAGATGACCCCCACAACTGCCTCACAATCAGTCCAGACAAGTCAGACTGAAAGTAAACAGGAAAGGAGCAACTTTCTGACTGAGGAGGAAGGTCTCTCAAACTCTGATGAGACATCTTTCTGATTGAGGAAGGTCTCAAACTCTGATGAGACACCTTTCTGACTGAGGAGGAAGGTCTCTCAAACTCTGATGAGACATCTTTCTGACTGAGGAAGGTCTCTCAAACTCTGATGAGACATCTTTCTGATTGAGGAAGGTCTCTCAAACTCTGATGAGACATCTTTCTGACTGAGGAGGAAGGTCTCTCAAACTCTGATGAGACATCTTTCTGATTGAGGAGGAAGGTCTCTCAAACTCTGATGAGACATCTTTCTGATTGAGGAGGAAGGTATCTCAAACTCTGATGAGACATCTTTCTGACTGAGGAGGAAGGTCTCTCAAACTCTGATGAGACATCTTTCTGACTGAGGAGGAAGGTCTCTCAAACTCTGATGAGACATCTTTCTGATTGAGGAAGG
>NC_134889.1:24003556-24006056 GCF_041734735.1 Babylonia areolata | reverse complement strand
GTTTTCTTTATTGAAGAAGACACTGGGTGGTCAAAATGGCCGCTTTTTCCGCCATTACATCGAGTCCTTCCGTCCTGGTGGTTTTTGTTCAGTTTTTGTTTGTTCTTGTTTTCAGCGTGCAACGCATTTTATTACATACTGCTTGCTCGTACTGAGCAAAAACAAGAATATTTCTGTCCTCATAAAGGATTCAGCACAAAGAGGTACACATTTCTAAACTGACGCTGGATGTTACTATTCTTCAAAAACTATCGATTATTGTTGCTGTTGCTGCTGCTGCCGCTGCTGCTGTTTTGTTTTTTATCAATACTTTTTTTTTAGATTTTTATTTTATTTTATACTTTTTTTTTTTGCTTATGCCTGGGTAGAAGTCTCGTTTTCTTATACCCCATCAGACATGACAAACATAATCACAGACAACATGTGTAGCCAATAAATAAAACGACAAGACAAACCAGAACCACCAGACACGCAACCGCCGCAGCAGGGTATTCTCGGCCATCCTCAGAATCAGCCTCAAGGACGTCAATGCACACTTACGTCAGAAATGCTTTCGGCTAAATTACGTCTAACAGAATTACTGCGTCACATGCCCATACGCACGTGATCACACACAAGAAAACAGCGATGGCAGAAGAAGATGTAACCACCACCCCCACCGCTCTTTCACCCCCATCACCACCACCACCGCCACCACAAAAAAGGTTGATTAATATCACACGAACACTCTCAATCACTTGCTCAACAATAAACTAAAGTGTCTTCGAAAATACTTGATTTTGTTTTCCCCTAGACTTTCGGGGTTATGAGCGGGGATTTAAATCTAAAGCGTATTCTTGTCACAATTACTTCTCTTTTAGTATCGTTCAGGCCACATCACATAAGGGTAAATTGTATGAGGGTTGTGTGTGTGTGTGTGCGAGTGAGTGAGTGAGTGAGTGAGTGAGTGTGTGTGTGTGTGTGTGTGTGTGTTCATCTTGTTCTTGTTGCAGAAAATCAATAATCAAAATGCCTAGGACGATTTCTGCTGAAATGAAAAAAGCTGGAAGCACAAATAACTCTTTGAAAGAAAGAAAGGAACAAAGCAGCGCCTTTTGACGTTTGTATTTCAAATGTCAAGAAAACTTCAAACAGAATTAGCTAACCTCATGTTTGAAGAGGGCGGGAATAAAGAGGTGTGTGGGAGGGGGTACGGGGGTGGCGTGGGGGGGGATGTGGGGGGGGCGGGGGGGCAGCAGGAAACATGAAGTCATGCAGTGCGTAGCAGTCGCAACTAAAAAAAAGAAAAAAACAGAAATGCATCACAACTAATGTGATGAAAATAATCCACTCTGTAAACACTTACGGGGTCAGGATGAGGTTATCTTTGCCAGTATATTGCATGCTGGGAACAGAGAGAGAGAGAGGGGGGGGGGGGGATAACTGTGGGAGAGAAAGAGATAAGAGGTATGGAGAGAGAGAGAGCGGAGTGAGCGGGAAGAGAGATTATTATGATCATTATTATCATCAATTCTGATGTTCGGGTTGAAGTTTCTTTTCGCGCTTGGAAGACTAATCTGTTCTAAATCTAATGTTGTTTTCATGGGAACATAGTAAAGACTGGATAATAGTAAAATAACAAGTTTGGCAGCTTCAGAAAACGAATCAATGTTTCCTCCAGACACCACACTGTTAAAGAAACAAACAAACAAACAAAAAAACACCCATCAAAGAACGGCAACTCTCTCCGCACCGTTGTCTTTTGTCCTTGTGTATGCAAACTAGTTCTTAAAAAAAAAACTGTAAAAGTAATAATCAAGAAAAGAAAGAGAGAAAAAACAGAATCCCTGGATCCCAAATCCAGCCCGGAGCACCGAAGATGGTCCCTTGTCCACTGACGACTGTCTTGTTTTGTTTGGTTTTTGTTGTTGTTTTTAATAAAATTATTATTTATTTATTTATGTACGCTTATAGTTGACTTCATCAAGTTTTTGCGCCTTATACATATTATTATTAGTAGTACTAGTTCTTTTTTTTATGTATTTATCTATCATTTATTCACCCCCTTTTTTTTTTCTCAAGGCCTGACGAAGCGCGTTGGGTTACGCTGCTGGTCAGGCATCTGCTTGGCAGATGTGGTGTAGGGTATATGGATTTGTCCGAACGCAGTGACGCCTCCTTGAGCTACTGAAACTGAAACTGAAACTTGTTTTGTTTGTTTCTTCTTGTTGCTTATAGTCCGGCCGACCGCACAGGGCCATACCAGGACGGTCAAACCATACAAATGATTACCGCGTCAACACAAAACTGTCACATTTACAAACAGGAAAGAAAAAAGATAACAACACTAAGGCAATCCCACAAAACACAGCTCATGACACAGTATCCCAACTATTTCGCAGCTTATGGCAAATAAGACTAGGCCATGCTGAAGACGCCAGCCATTCCGCTTAATTTATCATCCCCAGATTACAAAAAATCGTGAAAAAGGAAAAACAATGCTTCAAAGCCAAACAAAAAA
>NC_134889.1:23991056-23998556 GCF_041734735.1 Babylonia areolata | reverse complement strand
AGCAATGACAGAAGAGGGGAGGTCATTCACAGTCTCCCCTCTATTTACTGACAGAAGGGACGGGTTCTCATCCACATTTGTTTTCCATCTTCCTTCCAATGGGCGGGGGATATTCACATGTATTTTCGACATCCCCTTAAAAATGGACAGCAGAGGGGAGATCATCACAAGACTTTGCATTCACCCTTCCAAGGGAGGATATTCACAAACGTCCTCAATATCCCATCCAAATACTGACAGGAGAGTGTAGGCCATCCACAAGTGTTCTCCAAACCAGTTCCAAGGGAGGATAGATATTCACAACGTTCTAAACCTTCCCTCCAAACACTGACAGAAGAGGGTAGGCCATCCACAAATGTTCTCAACCTCCCTTCCAAGGTAGGATATTCACAAGAGTTCTCAACGTCCCCTCCAAACATTAACAGAAGAAGGGAGGTAATCCACAAGTGTTCTCAATCCCCCCCTTTCAAAGGGAGGTCATCCACAAGCGTTCTCAATATCCCATCCAAACGCTGACAAAAGAGGGAAGATCTGCCACAAGTGTTCACAATCTCCTTTCCAAAGGGGTGATATCCACAAGTTCTCAACCTGCCCACCAAAACACTGCCAGAAGAAGGGAGGTAATCCACAAGTTTTTTTGTTTGTTTTTTGGGGGGTTTTTGTGTGTTTTTTTTGTATTTTGTATTTCTTTTTATCACAACAGATTTCTCTGTGTGAAATTCGGGCTGCTCTCCCCAGGGAGAGCGCGTCGCTATACTACAGCGCCACCCATTTTTTGCTATTTTTCCTGCGTGCAGTTTGATTTGTTTTTTCCTATCGAAGTGGATTTTTCTACAGAATTTTGCCAGGAACAACCCTTTTGTTGCCGTGGGTTCTTTTACGTGCGCTACGTGCGTGCTGCACACGGGACCGAGGTTTATCGTCTCATCCGAATGACTAGCGTCCACCTGCGCTAAGCACATGCTGCACACGGAACCTCGGTTTATCGTCTCATCCGAATGACTAGCGTGCAGACCACCACTCAAGGTCTAGTGGAGGGGGAGAAAATATCGGTGGCTGAGCCGTGATTTGAACCAGCGCGCTCAGATTCTCTCGCTTCCTAGGCGGACGTGTTACCTCTAGGCCGTCACTCCGCTCAATCTCCCCTCCAAAGGAGGATAATAAATTATTATTCACAAGTATTCTCAATCCCCCAACAACACACATGTATGTGTTGACAGGGGAGGGGAGGTCGTTCACAAAACAAAACACACACACACACCACACAAAAAAAGTTGTTCATCTCTTTACAAGAACACAGGTCCAGACAAAAAAGTGGATCAATAACTTACCTCCCACTGTTCAACGCAGCCCCAGATTTAACCGCATTAATTCAACCCTACTACTAAAACGTTGTGTGGGTTTTTTTGTGGGGGGTTTTAGGGGTTTTTTTTGTTTTTGTTTTTTGGTTGTTGTTATTGTTTATTGTTTGTTGTTGTTGTTTTTGTTTGTTTGTTTTTGTTGGGGTTTTTTTGGTTTTTTGGGGGTTTTTGGGGGGGTGGGGTGCGGGGAGGGGGGTGCGGGTGGTGGTGGTGGTGGTGGTGGTGTTTTCATTACTTCGTTTCTCCCAAGACTTGCTTTTTGAGGCTTTTTTGTTGTTGTTGTTGTTGCTGTTGTTTTTCTGTACCAATAAAATGTTCACAATCTCTTGGCTGTTCGAAACATTGCGGTTAACAAAAAAGGTATCTGAATCTGATGCCGAATTTTGCCATTGCAGATTTCAATGGTTTGACTTCACACTGGATGTATATATATAGGGAAGGAAAAAGTGCTGGGATAATGAACAACATAGAAGAAAATGTATCCTGAATACCGGAAAAGAAAAATAAGAAAAAAAAAAAAAAAATGGAGGAAGAAGGAAGGAATGGAGATAATTTTTTTTTAAGAAGAAAGAAGAAAACAATCACAGAAAAATAATAAACCGAACAAAAGAGAAGACAGAACAAAACAAAAGAAAACGGTCTTCGCAAACTTTCAGTACGATAGTAGGCCATTGACTGCCTTCTGAAAATACAGCCCCCCAACCCCCCGCCAACCCCCCCCCCTGCCCCCCCACCCCACCCCGCCCCCCGCCACCCCCCATTCTCCCCCCCTCCCCCCCCGTACCTCCATAAAAAGGCAACGAACACAAGTCATTGACACACGCCAAGCATGGGCTGTGTTTCGATTCGTAACACACAAACACACACACGTACGCACACACACATACACACACACACGCGCACACACACACACACACACACACACACACATACGCACACACACACGCACACACACACACACACACACACACGCACACACACACACACACACACACATACGCACACACACGCGCACACACACACACACACACACACACACACACACACACACACACACACACACACACACACACACACACACACACACACACACACACACACACACACACACACACACACACACACACACACACCTCGACACTTCAACCACAGGGACTATCGACCGATGACAGTCTTCTTTTGCTGGCCAAGTTTATTTTTGCGGTCTTTGCTTCCAGAATCCCGGTATCAATACTGATCGACTGGCCTGATAACCCAGACATACTCAGTATGTCACACGAGAGACTTAAAGTCTGCTTTACCTACAGTCTGCTCTTGTCTGCTGTCATCGACAGTGAACTTTTTTCTTTCTTTTTTTTTTGTTCCTTTGCAATTATTCTCCTAGACTGTGAATGAAATTACAGAAAGCGAGACGGCAGGAATGATGAGATAATATTTATTTTAAAAAAACAAAAACAGAGAAAGGGTTGCGACGGTGAAGGGTGGGGGTGATGGTGGGTATGGGGGTTGGGTTCTGGGTAATTAAAACAGGACAGGCAGTACATAGAGCGTGAGAAAAAGACGGAATGTTGTAGTTGTTGTTGTTGTTGTTTGTTTAATGTCCCGTCACACATATCGGTGATTGAAGACATTTTGTTAAAGTATTTATGAATACATCTGAGTATTATCGGTTAGAAGGGGTGGGAGATGTGGATGAATGGAGGGTTGGGGGAAACTGGGCAAATGAGGGTAAAAATGTGGGTGAAATTTAGAAGAAAAACAAAACAAACAAAAAAAAACCCCTCTAAATACAGTTACAGGAAATTACTTAAAGGACTTCGTAAAAGAGAAGTCGTTAAACTGACAAGCGAAACAACTGATAATGAATGCAAAAAGTCAAAAACATCAACGTTCTCAGTCACTTGTGAAGACACAGTTTCGTGTGCAAAAGGCTTCATCAAGCTACAGTGAAAAATTATATGCTCAATTGTCAGGTTACTAAAGCATATACACTTGACATTAGAACAATACTTGGTCCGTAATGAATTTGATAATAGTCTGAGAGCTAAGCTCAGAATTGGTCTGCGAATCGGACCAAAGTCTGAGAGAGTCAACTGACGAGATTTAGACTTGAATTCAAGCACCTATAAAGGAATGTTGTAGGATCTCTTTTGGGGTGCTGGTTTTCAAATGGTCCTGTCATCGTCTCCCCTGTCCTCAGCAATGGATGATGACATCACTTCCTTTTGCCAAAGGTCACCGTTTGTGATGGCGGGGGTAACCGTGGAAGAGAAGCTATTTTGAGAATGAACGATGGTGTATATATTATTTTCTTCTGAGGGTAACAGATTAAACATACATGCTTTTCTTTCTGAGAATAAACGACAAGGTATATATTATTTTCTTCTGAGGGTAACAGATTAAAGATACAAGCTTTTCTACCCCCCCCCCCCCCCCCCCCAAGTCCTCGAAAACAAAGGGAACAGAGAGAGGAGAAGTGGGGGAGAGAGAAAAGGAGAAAAACAGACAGACAAAGAGATGGAAAGAAGAACAGACAAAACTAAGTGTGTGTGGGGGGGTGTGGAGGATGGGTGGGGGGGGGGGGGGGGGGAGTATGGAGTGAAAGGGGTCGGGAAGTGGAGTGATGGCCTAGAGGTACGGCGTCCGCCTAGGAAGCGAGAGAATCTGAGCGCGCTGGTTCAAATCACGGCTCAGCCGCCGATATTTTCTCCCCCTCCACTAGGCCTTGAGTGGTGGTCTGGACGCTAGTCATTCGGATGAGACGATAAACCGAGGTCCCGTGTGCAGCATGCGCTTAGCGCACGTAAAAGAACCCACGGCAACAAAACGGTTGTTCCTGGCAAAGTTCTGTAGAAAAATCCACTTCGATAGGAAAAACAAATAAAACTGCACGCAGGAAAAAATACCAAAAAAAAAAAAAAAAAAAAAAAAGGGTGGCGCTGTAGTATAGCGACGCGCTCTCCCTGGGGGAGAGCAGCCCGAATTTGACACAGAGAAATCTGTTGTGATAAAAAGAAATACAAATGCAAGACAGGCAGCAAAGCAAGGGAAGTGACGGAAAGAGGAGAAGAGAACAAAAAGTTATAAAGAGAGAGGAAGAAAGAAAAAGAGAGTTTCAGTTTCAGTTTCACTTTCTCAAGGAGGCGTCACTGCGTTCGGACAAATCCATACACGCTACACCACATCTGTTGAGCAGATGCCTGACCAGCAGCATAACCCAACGCGCTTAGTCAAGCCTTGAGTGCATGCTTACATATTTGTGTACCTATGAAAGTGGATTTCATTTTACGTAATTTCGCCAGAGGACAACACTCTCGTTGCCATGGGTTCTTTTTCAGTGCGCCAAGTGCGTGCTGCACACGGGACCTCGGTTTATCGTCTCATCCGAAAGACTAGACGCTCAGTTTGATTTTCCAGTCAAACTTAGGAGAAAGGGCGAGAGCGGGATTCGAACCCACACCCTCACGGACTCTCTGTATTGGCAGCTGAGCGTCTTAGAAAAAGAGAGACAAAGAAAGAAAGAAAGAGAGAGGCGGGGCCATGAAAGGGTTAAAGGGACCAAACACAAGACAGATATCAGAACGGACAGCGGAAATGATTATTAAGTTGTGCCGGGTGATTTCAATCCCACTGCACCCATGTTTTGGTCGGTTTGTTTAAGATTTCTTTCTGTGTTTTTGCTTTAATCTTTCTTCCCATCTTTCTTCCCGTGTTTAAATGGCAAACAAGATAAACGATTATCTGTGTGCATGTTTGGTCTTCTTCTTGTCCGTCTCTTCCATCTTCTTTCCATTTTATCCCCCCCCCCTCCCCCCCGTCCCCAATCCCTTCAAATCTAAGAAGACACGTAACCGGAGGATTGAAAATCCCCAAGTCAGGTTTTTGTCCATGCCCAAAGAACATCCATCAAACCAACGATTTAAATCCCATTGTGTCCCCCCCCCCGCCCCCAACCCCCAACCCCCACCCCAACCTACCCCCACCCCCGAGCCTCCAAACCACTCCACTCCTCTTCCCTTCCTTCAGTTGTCATGTCTGCAGCAGTACAAGCAATCCAAACTGAGGTTGTGGATCGGTTCTGACTTACCTTATATATATATATATATTTCTGTAGGAACGATACATGTATCGACGCGCCCCCTTTTTTTTTTTTCTTCTTCCAAAGATAGTAAACTTGCGTGCGGCGTTCTCCTCTGCAGAAAGATAAACTCGATTCTCTCTCTCTTCTCTATCCCTCTGTCTCTTCCCCTGTCTCTGTCTGTCTGTCTGTCTGTCTCTGTCTCTCTCTCTCCCTCTATCTATCTATCTATCTATCTATATCACAGATAATTATTCTCTTCCTTCCAAACTAAGAACAACAACAACAAACAACAACAAAAGATTTCTGGAAAGAAACGTCTCTTCCTTCTAAACTAAGAACAACAACAACAAACAACAACAACAACAAAAGATTTCTGGAAAGAAACTTCTCTTCCTTCCAAACTAAGAACAACAACTTCCTTTGCAGTTCGTACAGATAAGGAAGGAAAGGGTGCAGGGTATGCAGCATGTATATCCTATACCCTTATATACATCTGTGTGTGTCCAGTGTCTTATTACAGATCTTTTTTGACTCACTTGTGTAAACAAAGTGAGTCTATGTTTTAACCCGGTGTTCGGTTGTCTGTGTGTGTGTGTGTGTGTGTGTGTGTGTGTGTGTGTGTGTGTGTGTGTGTTTCCGTGTGTCTGTGTGTCCGTGGTAAACTTTAACATTGACATTTTCTCTGCAAATACTTTGTCAGTTGACACCAAATTTGGCATAAAAATAGGAAAAATTCAGTTCTTTCCAGTCATCTTGTTTAAAACAATATTGCACCTCTGGGATGGGCACAAAAAATAAAAAATAAACCTAATTATATGCAAACTGCATTTACTGTTATATTTATATTTTTTGTGTTCTCTAAACTTGGCACTTTGACCTCTTATTCTGACACAACAAGAGGAGTCATTATTATCATTTTTTGTTCAAACAGGAACTTCTTTTGCTAAGCATGGAATTTTGATTTATTTTGCAAACGTTTTGGTGCAGATAGTAAAGAAGGGAAATTACTCTGTAATTAATGCTAGGGGACTTAATTTATCACAAGTGAGTCTTGAAGGCCTTGCCTCTCTTGTCTTATCTATGCATTAATCTGTGTGATGTATTGTATCTGTCTGTCCATCTTTCTGTCCACCCACCCTCTTTCTGTCTGTCTGTCCATCTTTCAGTCCATCCATCCTCTGTCTGTCTGTCTCTATCTGTCTGTCTATCTTTCTGTCCACCCACCCTCTCTCTGTCTGTCTCTGTCTGTCTGTCCATATTTCTGTCCACCCACCCTCTGTCTGTCTCTGTCTGTCCATCTTTCTGTCCATCCATCCTCTGTCTGTCTGTCTCCGTCTGTCTGTCTATCTTTCTGTCCATCCATCCTCTCTCTGTCTGTCTCTGTCTGTCTGTCCATCTTTCTGTCCATCCATCCTCTGTCTGTCTGTCTCTATCTGTCTGTCCATCTTTCTGTCCATCCATCCTCTGTCTGTCTGTCTCTATCTTTCTGTCCATCCATCCTGTCTGTCTGTCCATCTTTCTGTCCATCCATCCTCTCTCTGTCCGTCTCTGTCTGTCTGTCTATCTTTCTGTCCATCCATCCTCTGTCTGTCTGTCTCTATCTGTCTGTCCATCTTTCTGTCCACCCACCCTCTCTCTGTCCATCTCTGTCTGTCTGTCTATCTTTCTGTCCATCCATCCTCTGGATGGTTCCAGGTTTCCTGTAATGATCAGTTTGGTTTATTTCATCAGGACACACGATTTATTCTTGTGCGAGTTTTGCACTGATTGTCCACCCTTGTGTGGCACGTGGTGGTTGGTGGTGGTGGTGGTGGTGGTGTTTTCCTACCCTTTATGTCTGGTTGCTTGCTGTGTTTTGTTTTTACTTTCGTTTTGTTTTTTCTGGCTTACGTCCAAGAAAACACATAACCAGCGGTTTAAACTTCTCTGGGCAGTGGGAGGGATTTGTCCCTTAGACAGCATCCGTCAATCCCAGCAACCATTTCAATTCCTTTGGGCAGTTGACTCCCGTCCTGTCCCACCACCACCCTCCCCCCAATTGCCCCCCGCCCCTCCCCC
>NC_134889.1:23941056-23966056 GCF_041734735.1 Babylonia areolata | reverse complement strand
TCCAATCCTCTCGGGGTGTAGGGGGCTCTGGGCAGAGGTAGCACCTTTGGTGTCTGGCAGCTGCGCTCTACCTGGTAGAGTGGACGGGCATCACTGGTCCTCATCCATCCCCTAAATCTCTCACGTGATGGCTCCAAGCTGCCACACCCCGGAGACCTCGCCTCAGCTGGCGTGCTGAACCACGTGAGGGGGTGGTGTTAACACGGCACCACTGGGCGAAGGACCTCCTCGATGCAGGTCACCGGCCAGGGCGGATAGAGTCCCCAGATGAACTCATCGACCACGTGTTCGTGACCAAGGCGAGCCACCGAGTTGGAGGACATCGGCTGTGGTCAGGCATGGAGAGGGATGGGCGCCGCCATGCTTCATTTGCCCTAGACACGCCACATGAGATGAAACATACATACACACACTTAACTCACTCAGTACGGCCAGTCCTCTCTTCTCGGATGTCCAGTGGGTGTCTGAATAACCCAACCTTTAGCTTCCGTCGTCAGAATTGTGGTATTCTTTGTCAACATTCATCTCTTCAGTATAAGAGCGTTCCGCTTGCAATATTTTGATGATGGTAATTGGGATGAAACGCTGTTTACGTCGTCTCTTTCGCCGTTCGTATGGAGAGAGTTAACTCACTCAGTACGGCCAGTCCTCTCTTCTCCTCTACACAGACCCCTCGGATGTCCAGTGGGTGTCTGAATGACCCAACCTTTAGCTTCCGTCGTCAGAACTGTGGTATTCTTTGTCAACATTCACCTCTTCAGTATAAGAGCGTTCCGCTTGCAATATTTTGATGATGGTAATTGGGGTGAAACGCTGTTAACGTCGTCTCTTTCGCCGTTCGTATGGAGAGAGTTAAACTGTTTTTTCTTCCCTGTTTACACATTGTTGGAGAACAAGCAATCAGATTATTGTCGGTTCACTAAAAAAAAAAAAAAAAAATCATTACATGCACTGAGTTTGCTAGAACTAATTATATTCGTCGTTGTTGAACATTTTTGGTATGCTTTTTTTGAATGATGCCATGGTGGATCTATTTTCAAGTTTACTTTCAGAATAAGTCAGAGAGAACATGAAAACGTTACCAAGGCGACTGGGTTAAAAATGGTTCTCTTGCTGCGAACTGCGAATAATCTTTTTTTTTTTTTTTTTGGGGGGGGGGGGGGGGGGGCGTGAATAGAAAGAAATACTAATGAAAAACTCATAATATCATGGAATTAATAAATCGCAAAATCTTAGTTTGAAAAAGAAAGGTTAAAACCCTTAAATATAATGAACAGTCAAAAGGCACGCACACGAACACTTGACAAGGATAGATTACAGTAATAACAATGATATCCAAAACAATAATACCAATAAAAACAGAACGAAGAACTAAACATAACACTCACTCACAAGCGACGCGCTCAAGAACAGCTCACAAAGGAAGAACTCAAATGAAAGCGACAAAAACTACTGGAAGAGAGAGCTAGCTGACAAAGACGTGTAAAATTGAGGTGGAAAAAAATTAATTAAGCGTGAGCTGGAACAGACGTGTAAAATTACCGGTTGAAGAATATATGAATTTTGAAATTGGCGAGTTTTTAGGGCCTAAATTATCGAGCGAAGCAATTGATTGTGAACTTTTCCCCCCTAGAGAGAAACGGGGAGTTCTTTCCACATAGACGGACACAGACAGAGACAGACACAGGCAGCAGACTTGTTTTCAGTCTGACGGGCGCAATAGCCGAGTGGTTAAAGCGTTGGACTGTCAATCTGAGGGTCCCGGGTTCGAATCACGGTGACGGCGCCTGGTGGGTAAAGGGTGGAGATTTTTACCGATCTCCCAGGTCAACATATGTGCAGACCTGCTAGTGCCTGAACCCCCTTCGTGTGTATATGCAAGCAGAAGATCAAATACGCACGTTAAAGATCCTGTAATCCATGTCAGCGTTCGGTGGGTTATGGAAACAAGAACATACCCAGCATGCACACCCCCGAAAACGGAGTATGGCTGCCTACATGGCGGGGTAAAAACGGTCATACACGTAAAAGCCCACTCGTGTGCATACGAGTGAACGCAGAAGAAGAAGAAGAAGAAGTTTTCAGTCTGATAGGACCAGTACACAGGTTCCCTGGCTGATCGGACAAAGCGAAAGTTGGGCAGTAAGACAGTCATACAGTGGTGTGGTTGTGGTGTGGTTGTGGTGTGGTGTAGTGTGGTGAGGTGTGGTGTGTGGTTGTGGTGTGGTTGTGGTGTGGTGTGGTGTGGTGTGGTTGTGGTGTGGTGTGGTTGTGGTGTGGTGTAGTGTGGTGAGGTGTGGTGTGTGGTTGTGGTGTGGTTGTGGTGTGGTGTGGTGTGCTATTGTGGTGTGATGTGGTGTGGTGTGGTGTGGTGTAGTGTGGTGAGGTGTGGTGTGTGGTTGTGGTGTGGTTGTGGTGTGGTGTGGTGTGGTGAGGTGTGGTGTGTGGTTGTGGTGTGGTTGTGGTGTGGTGTGGTGTGGTGTGGTTGTAGTGTGGTGTGGTGTGCTATTGTGGTGTGATGTGGTGTGGTGTGGTGTGGTTGTGGTGTGGGTGAGGTGTGATGTGGTGTGGTGTGGAGTGGTGTGATGTGGTTGTGGTTGTGGTGTGATGGTGTGGTGTGGGTGTGGTGTGGTGTGGTGTGGTTGTGGTGTGGTGTGGGTGTGGTGTGGTGTGGTGTGGGTGTGGTGTGGTGTGGTTGTGGTTGTTGTGTTGTGTTGTGTTGTGTTGTGTTGTGGTTGTGGTGTAGTTGTGGTGTGATGTGGTGTGTTGTTAGTGTTGCTATTTTTTGTTGCTGTTTCTTTTGTTGTTGGTGGTGGTGGTGGTGGCGGTGGCGGTGGTGGCGGTGGTGATGTGGTATGCTTGTGCTATGTAGTGTTGTGTTGTGGTGTATTACGTGTTGTCAAAGCAGATTTCTTTGCAATGAAATTCAGTATGCTGTTTCCCGTGGACAGACCACGTGAGACGCAGCGCAGGGCCATCCATTCCACACACACACCCCTACCTCACCACCCTCACCACCCCTCCATCCCCCCACCACCCCTCCATGATCAGGGTTTTCGCAAAAATGTAACGAATCTGCAATAGGAAAATTCTTACATTGACACGGGCGGGAACTTTCGTCGGAAAATGAATACGCTATCTAGTGACGAGAGTTACGAAAAAAAAAAAAAGATTTTGCAACAGGGTAATTCCTAAATTGACACGGACGGGGAGTTTTTTTTTTTTCGTCCTATGGCAGTCCAGGGGTTAAAGAAGAGCAATTTTGTTAATGCATTTAGAACAGAGAGACTGCTAGATCTTGTGTTCTATTCTCCGTGAGACGGGAAAGCCAGAGAAAGTGACTGTAATTGGAGTGATGTGATTGGATCTCTCTCTCTCTCTCTCTCTCTCTCTCTCTCTCTCTCTCTCTCTCTCTCTCTCTCTCTTTCTTTCTTTTATTTTTTTTTTTTTTTTTTTGCTGCCCCATCATTTGCACCATTTCAGTGGCATTACTCCCACGCCGCTCATTTAGATTCCCCCCACACACAGCCACACCCCGGTTCGTCCGTCACAGTCCAGCGTCGGTGGTCCGCAGGGAACCATTGATGTTATTAGGTCGCCAGGAGGCCACACATCAGAGGAGACCCTGCACTGCTGCTGAGTCACTTAGGTGGTGTTCAGTGGTGCCTGTTCTGATTCAATGTACTTAGGACACCACCTACTAAGACCCCTACTAACCACAATAATGGCTTAGTCGCGGAGCCAGACTGAGTGAGCGTCCCTCCCAGAGTGGAGACCGCCACCACGTCCCTCAAACAGCAGTCCCCTATGAATCTGCCGGCACTGAAGACATTGACAGGACTCATCCCAAGCACAGAAGTGGAGGGGTATCGAAACTGAGGTCACCATGAGAGCAGGGCATGAAAGGCCACAGACTTTGAGACTGTTTTGTTTATATTGATGATGATGAAGGAGGAGGAGGATGACGATGACGATGTTGCTATGGAGGTCCATTTTGGTTTGGGACTGCGTGACAAGGCTGTACTCTACGCTTCCTGTCATAATGATATCCCGGCGTTAACCAGGCCCGAGAGATACAGACACTTGCAGTGTTGGTCAGGTAATTAGAGCAACACACCCAAAGACGCATCCTTCAAGTGGATTACACTCGACTGTGTGGTCCCACTCTCCCCATTTAAGCCCACAGCACACTCAGCTCTGGGTAAGAGCCGGCCACGGGCCGAAAAACCCACCTTTCACTGGGATTCGAACCCGCGTCCTCCCAGCCGTCAGTTCGCGATGTTAACCACTTGGCCACGACGGCTGCTCTCTATCTCTTTTAACTCACTCAGTACGGCCAGTCCTCTCTTCTCCTCTACACAGACCCCTCGGATGTCCAGTGGGTGTCTGAATGACCCAACCTTTAGCTTCCGTCGTCAGAATTGTGGTATTCTTTGTCAACATTCACCTCTTCAGTATAAGAGCGTTCCGCTTGCAATATTTTGATGATGGTAATTGGGGTGAAACGCTGTTAACGTCGTCTCTTTCGCCGTTCGTATGGAGAGAGTTAACTGAGGACGAATCAAGCAGCAGATGCTGAGGGAAGTGAATGGATGAAGAAGGGATGGGGTGAAATTACATGAGGCGAGAGAGAATGAAAGAAACGACAAGCATTGATGTGGCGTCAGTGGACAGATATTTGCAAACTGTCCCTTTAATTAAAAAATGTTATTTTGCTTTGTTTTGTTTTAATGTGTGTGTGTGTGTGTGTGTGTGTGTGTGTGTGTGTGTGTGCGTGCGTGCGTGTGTGTGTGTGTGTGTGTGTGAGTGTGTGTGTGCGTGCGTGTGCGTGCGTGTCATTGTGTGTGTGAATACTGATTTCGGAGACGTCGTGGCAGAGTCCGTTAGACGTAGGACTTCTGATCCATTGTTCACCCCCGAAAACGGAGTATGGCTGCCTACAATGAGGGGAAGAAAACGGTCATATACGTAAAAGCCCACTCCTGTACATACGAGTGAACGTGGGAGGTGCAGCCCACGAACGAAAAAGAAGAAGAAGGAGAAGAAGAAGAAGAAGAAGAAGAAGGAGAAGGAGAAGAAGGAGAAGAAGAAGAAAGAGGAGGAGAAGGAGAAGAAGAAGAAGAAGGAGGAAGAAGGAGAAGAAGAAGAAGAAGGAGAAGAAGAAGGAGAAAAAGAAGAAGAAGAAGAAGAAGGAGGAGGAGGACGAGAAGGAGGAGGAGGATAAGAAGAAAGAGGAGAAGAAGGAGAAGAAGGAGAAGAAGAAGGAGAAGAAGAAGGAGAAGAAGAAGAAGAAGAAGAAGAAGATTGATAACTACAGCGACGAGAGTCATCGACACAGAAGTGGTGACTGATGTATGTTAACGACAGCGGGTTGATTGATAACTACAGCGACGAGAGTCATCGACACACTGATGTATGTTAACGACAGTGGGTTGATTGATAACTACAGCGACGAGAGTCATCGACACAGAAGTGGTGACTGATGTATGTTAACGACAGCGAGTTGATTGATAACTACAGCGACGAGAGTCATCGACACAGAAGTGGTAACTGATGTATGTTAACGACAGTGGGTTGATTAATAACTACAGCGACGAGAGTCATCGACACAGAAGTGGTAACTGATGTATGTTAACGACAGTGGGTTGATTGATAACTACAGCGACGAGAGTCATCGACACAGAAGTGGTGACTGATGTATGTTAACGACAGCGGGTTGATTGATAACTACAGCGACGAGAGTCATCGACACAGAAGTGGTGACTGATGTATGTTAACGACAGCGGGTTCATTGATAACTACAGCGACGACAGTCATCGACATCCTGATGTATGTTAACGGCAGCAGGCTGATTGATAACTACAGCGACGAGAGTCATCGACACAGAAGTGGTGACTGATGTATGTTAACGACAGTGGGTTGATTGATAACTACAGCGACGAGAGTCATCGACACAGAAGTGGTGACTGATGTATGTTAACGACAGTGGGTTGATTGATAACTACAGCGACGAGAGTCATCGACACAGAAAGGGTGACTGACGTATGTTAACGACAGCGGGTTGATTGATAACTACAGCGACGAGAGTCATCGACACAGAAGTGGTGACTGATGTATGTTAACGACAGCGGGTTGATTGATAACTTGATAACTACAGCGACGAGAGTCATCGACACAGAAGTGGTGACTGATGTATGTTAACGACAGTGGGTTGATTGATAACTACAGCGACGAGAGTCATCGACACAGAAGTGGTGACTGATGTATGTTAACGACAGTGGGTTGATTGATAACTACAGCGACGAGAGTCATCGACACAGAAGTGGTGACTGATGTATGTTAACGACAGTGGGTTGATTGATAACTACAGCGACGAGAGTCATCGACACACTGATGTATGTTAACGACAGTGGGTTGATTGATAACTACAGCGACGAGAGTCATCGACACAGAAAGGGTGACTGATGTATGTTAACGACAGCGGGTTGATTGATAACTACAGCAACGAGAGAAGCCGAGTGGTATGTAAAGAGGAGGGGACCCGAGACAGAGCCTTGTGGAACTCCATGTTCACGCCTGACGCGCTCAGACTGAAAACGATTAATCACAACAGACTGAAATCGATCGGTAGGATAACACTGATTAATTGATCTCGGTCGGTAAGATAACATTCAAACCAGCGAAAGACGGAGAATGAGGATTGAGTCGTCCTTGGTGACATCAGCTGCTGATAAGACTGAGAGCTAGAGAAAGAAAAGAAAGTAAGAAAGCAGCAAGAAATAAAACAAAGAATTACACAAATCAAGAAGAAGAAAAAAAAGTAAAGAAACATGGATACATCTGCTGACAATAAGGAAAGAAAGAAAGAGAGAGAGAAAAAAAAAAAAAAAGAAATAAAGAAAAAAGAAAAGTAAAAAAAAAACTAGCGAGAAAAATAGAGAGGTATTTAAAAAAATTGAAAAAAAAGGGAAAGAAAGGAAAGAAACATGAACACGTCTGGTGAAAAGAAAGGAAGAAAGCTGAGAGAAAGAAGAAAGACTGAAACAAAACAATGATAATAACAAAACAACAACAGCAAGAAGAAGAAGAAGAAGAACTTCCATACAATGATGATGATAATAATGATAATAATAGTGGTAATAATAATTGAGAGAGAGAGAGAAAAAAAACCCAGTTACATCTGCTGACAAGAAAGAAAGAAGGGAAAGAGAGAAGAAAAAAAAAGACAGATGGAATGAATAAAGGGGAAGAAACAGACAAAGATTATATTTTTTAAAAAAAGAAAAAAAGGAAAAAATACAAATAAAAAAGATGAAACACACACACACACACACACACACACACACACACACACACACACACACACACACACACACACACACACACACACACACACACACACACACACAAAACAAAACAAAAAAAACATACACAAATACAAAACATTAAAATTTTAGATCTGCGCATGAGACATAAAACCATTGAAGAAAGAAAGAAAGAAAGAAAGAAAGAAAGAAAGAAAAAATAGAGGTTGGCACCCACAACATACAACTGAAAAGCAAACAAAACAAAACAAAACAAAAACAAACAAACAAACAAACAAAAAAGCCCGAAAAATTAGGAGTTAAGCTTCTGAAACCCCAAAAAAGAAAGAAACAAAGAAAGGGAAAGAAAGAAAGACAGACAGAAAGAAAGAAAGAAAGAAAGAAAGAAAGAAAATAATAAATGAGAAAATTAAGGTGAGCACCCCAAAACATACAACTGAAAAAAGAAAAGAAATACATAATAACAAAACATGAAAAATTGGGAGTCAAGTTTCTGAAACAAAAATGAAAGTGCTGAATCCAAAAAAAAAAAAGAAAAGAAAAAAAGAAAAAAAGAAAGAAAAAGAAATAAAGAAAAGGAATGTTAAATAAAAAAATAAATGAAAGCAAGAATGAAAAAAAGAAAAAGAAGGAAAGAAAGAAAGAAGGAAAGAAAGAAGAAAAAGAAGGAAAGAAAGAAAGAAAGAAAGAAGGAAAGAAAGAAAGAAGGAAAGAAAGAAAAAGAAGGAAAGAAAGAAAGAAAGAAGAAAAAGAAAGAGAGAAAGAAAGAAGAAAAAGAAGGAAAGAAAGAAAGAAGGAAAGAAAGAAGAAAAAGAAGGAAAGAAAGAAAGAAGGAAAGAAAGAAAGAAGGAAAGAAAGAAAGAAGGAAAGAAGGAAAGAAAGACAGAAGAAAAAGAAGGAAAGAAAGAAAGAAAGAAAGAAGAAAAAGAAAGAGAGAAAGAAGGAAAGAAAGAAAGAAAGAAAGAAAGAAAGAAGGAAAGAAAGAAGAAAAAGAAGGAAAGAAAGAAAGAAGGAAAGAAAGAAGAAAAAGAAGGAAAGAAAGAAGAAAAAGAAGGAAAGAAAGAAAGAAGAAAAAGAAGGAAAGAAAGAAGTAAATAAAAAAAATACGAAAAGAAAGAAAGAAAGAAAGAAAAGAAGAGAAAGAAAGAGAGAGGGGATGAGTGAAGGAATGAATGAATGAATGAATGAATGAATGAATGAATGAATAAAAAAAAAAAGTGAAAGGAAAAGAAAGAAAACAAGCCAGAAAGTTAAGAACATGGAAAGAAAGAAAGAAAGAAAGAAAGAAAGAAAGAGAGAAAGAGAGAAAAAAAAACCCACACCAACCAAAACAAGTTCTGAAATAAAGGAAAATCAGCACCTAGAACATAGAAATGAAATAAAAGCACTGCTTTTGTTTTTGTTTTGTTTTTTTCTCCCCAAGTCTCTCTCTCTCTCTCTCTCTCTCTCTCTCTCTCTCTCTCTCTCTCTCTCTCTCTCTCTCTCTCTCTCTCTCTCTCTCTCTGTCTCTCTTTTCCTTCTCTCTTCAACGGACTCGGTGTCAGACAAACACGATCGTAATTACAGAACTCACAATCCTCCAGGCCATTTTCAGAAAAAAAGAAAATAATCTGTCAATCCATCTGCGTGTGTGTGTGAGTGTGAGTATCTGTGTGTGTGTGTGTGTGTGTGTGTGTGTGTGTGTGTGTGTGTGTGTGTGTGTGTGTGCTTGTGTGCGTGTGAGTGTGTATGTGTGTATGTGTGTGCCTCTCTCTCTCTCTCTGAGTGTGTATGTGTGTCAATATGTCCGAGTGTGTGTGTGTGTGTGTGTGTGTGTGTGTGTGTGTGTGTGTGTGTGTGTGTGTGTGTGTGTGTGTGTGTGTGTGTGTGTGTGTGTGTGTGTGCCGGGTTTTCATGAAGATCTGTTGATTCACAGATTCAATACAATCAGAAATGTTTGGGTTTTTTTTTTTCTTTTCTAGACAATTATATTTAACAGCCGAGAACAGAGGAATCAAACAAACAAAAAGAGAGATGATGTAAATGGCTTGATCATGTATTGGCTTGTTACAATTTTGCTTCTTGTCGTGAAAAATGAAAATACGTCATCAGATATCCGAACAGAGAACTACACAGACAGACAGACAGACAACCAGTGACGCACACACAAGTATTGATGAGAAACGCGAACGTGTAATAATAGTAACACGTGTTTCTTGCCCTTCTTCCAACAGTGTCAGTGCTCTTCCAATGATCATTCTTCTTCGTTCAGTTTCAGTTTCACTTTCTCAAGGAGGCGTCACTGCGTTCGGGCAAATCCATACACGCTACACCACATCTGTTGAGCAGATGCCTGACCAGCAGCATAACCCAACGCGCTTAGTCAGGCCTTGAGTGCATGCTTACATATTTGTGTACCTATGAAAGTGGATTTCATTTTACGTAATTTCGCCAGAGGACAACACTCTCGTTGCCATGGGTTTTTTCAGTGCGCCAAGTGCGTGCTGCACACGGGACCTCGGTTTATCGTCTCATCCGAAAGACTAGACGCTCAGTTTGATTTTCCAGTCAAACTTAGGAGAAAGGGCGAGAGCGGGATTCGAACCCACACCCTCACGGACCCTCTGTATTGGCAGCTGAGCGTCTTAACCATTCTGCCACCTTCCTCCTTCTTCGTTCGTGGGCTGCAACTCCCACATTCACTCGTATTTACACGAGTGGGCTTTCACGTATATGGCCGTTTTTATCCCGCCATATAGGCAGCCACACTCCGTTTTCGGGGGTGTGCATGCTGGGTATGTTCTTTGTTTCCATAACCCACCGAACGCTGACATGGATTGCAGGGTCTTTAACGTGCGTATTTGATCTTCTGCTTGCAGGTCTGCACATAATATGTTGACCTGGGAGATCGGAAAAAAGTCTCCACTCTTTAGCTAGGCTACCAGGCGCCGTTACCGAGATTCGAACCCGGGACCCTCAGATTGAAAGTCAACCACTCGGCTATTGCGTCCGTCGTTTCAATGTTCCATCTCGTTCCTAGACAGCGAGTCAATCCGGAACCAAGAAAAAGGAGAAAGGGTTTGCGCGTTACAATCGTTTTTCTGTTGTTTTTTTTATTTCATTTTTCAAACTGTAACCACTGTTATCATGGTCATTCTAACGTCTGGTGAGACGTGGCCGTTGGCGATCGTCATTAGGGTGTCCACCATGATGATCCTCTTCACTGCTACTTGTGTGTCTGTGTCTGTCTGTGTGCCTGTGTCTGTGCGTGTGTGTGTGTCTGCGTGTGTCTGTGTGATGACTGCCTGTGTCTGTGTGATGACTGCCTGTGTCTGTCTGTGTGCCTGTGTCTGTCTGTCTGTGTGCCTGTGTCTGTGCGTGTGTGTGTCTGCGTGTCTGTGTGATGACTGCCTCTGTCTGTCTGTGTGCCTGTGTCTGTCTGTCTGTGTGCCTGTGTCTGTGCGTGTGTGTGTGTCTGCGTGTCTGTGTGATGACTGCCTGTGTCTGTCTGTGTGCCTGTGTCCGTGCGTGTGTGTGTCTGCGTGTCTGTGTGATGACTGCCTGTGTCTGTCTGGGTGCCTGTGTCTGTGTATCTGTATGCGTGTTTCTGTGTGCCTGAGTATTTGTGTGCCTGTGTGCCTGATTGTCTGTGTGTCTTTGTGTCTGTCTGCCTGTGTGCCTGTGGGGCTGTCTTTGTGTCTGTGTGTGGGTGCGTCTGTGTGCCTGTGTAGCTGGGTGCCTTTGTGTCTGTGTGCCTATGTGTCTGTGTGCGAGTGTGTTTGTGTGCCTGTGTTCCTGGTTGTCTATGCGTCTGTGCGCCTGTGTGTCTGTGTATCTATGCGTCTGTGCGCCTGTGTGTCTGTGTATCTATGCGTCTGTGTGCCAGTGTGTCTGTGTGTCTATGCGTCTATGTGTCTGTGTGTCTATGCGTCTGTGTGCCAGTGTGTCTGTGTGTCTATGTGTCTGTGTGCCAGTGTGTCTGTGTGTCTATGTGTCTGTGTGCCAGTGTGTCTGTGTGTCTATGTGTCTGTGTGCCAGTGTGTCTGTGTGTCTATGTGTCTGTGTGCCAGTGTGTCTGTGTGTCTATGTGTCTATGCGTCTGTGTGCCAGTGTGTCTGTGTGTCTATGTGTCTGTGTGTCTATGCGTCTGTGTGCCAGTGTGTCTGTGTGTCTATGTGTCTGTGTGCCAGTGTGTCTATGTGTCTGTGTGCCAGTGTGTCTATGCGTCTGTGTGCCAGTGTGTCTGTGTGTCTGTGTGCCTTTGTATCGTGTGTACCTGATTGTCTGTGTTTTTTGTGTGCCTGAATGTTTTTTTGTGCTTGAGTGTCTGCTGTGTGTCTGTGTGCCTGTGTGTCTGTGTGTCTATGCGTCAGAGTGCTGGTATATATATATCTATGTGTCTCTGTGTCTGTGTCTGAGTGCCTTGTACTTGTGTAGTTTTGTTGTTGTTTTCCCTGTGTATCTGTGGCTCCGTGCCTCTGTGTATACCGGCAGTACAGTTGTGAGCGCCGTCTGGGTTCTGCAGTCTATGTCTGTCACAGGTTTACTTCCTGACATCCGACTGTCGCTCGTTGTCGTTGCATGGTGTTCAATGATATCTGTACAGTGGAGTGATGGCCTAGAGGTAACGCGTCCGCCTAGGAAGCGAGAGAGAATCTGAGCGCGCTGGTTCGAATCACGGCTCAGCCGCCGATATTTTCTCCACCTCCACTAGACCTTGAGTGGTGGTCTGGACGCTAGTCATTCGGATGAGACGATAAACCGAGGTCCCGTGTGCAGCATGCACTTAGCGCACGTAAAAGAACCCACGGCAACAAAAAAAAGGGTTGTTCCTGGCAACATTCTGTAGAAAAATCCACTTCGATAGGAAAAACAAATAAAACTGCACGCAGGAAAAAATACACACACAAAAAAAATGGGTGGCGCTGTAGTATAGCGACGCGCTCTCCCTGGGGAGAGCAGCCCGAATTTCACACAGAGAAATCTGTTGTGATAAAAAGAAATACAAATACAAACCCTCTCCATACGAACGGCGAAAGAGGACGACGTTAACAGCGTTTCACCCCAATTATCATCATCAAAATATTGCAAGCGGAAGGCTCTTATACTGAAGAGGTGAATGTTGGCAAAGAATACCACAATTCTGACGACGGAAGCTAAAGGTTGGGTCATTCAGACATCCACTGGACATCCGAGGGGTCTGTGTAGAGGAGGAGAGAGGACTGGCCGTACTGAGTGAGTTAAAGTAAGTTGTTGATGTCGGTACTTCTGTACGCAGAAAGAGAAGCAGAGAGAGAGAGAGAGAGAGAGAATGTGTGTGTATATGTGTGTGCGCGCGCGCTTGCGTGTGAGAGAGACAGAGACAGGGCGACAGACAGAGACAGATAGAGTAAAAAAAGAGAGAGAATGGTAGAGAGAGAGCGGGAGAGATAATGCGAATGTGAATATTTATTCAGATTAGGCTACGAAGAATATTCATAACATGAGGGAATGAGAGAAAGGGGGAGAGAGAGGGGGGTGGGGGTTGGGGGGGGTTGTGTGGGTGGGGGGGGGGTAGGGTGGGGGTAAGTGGATTTCTTCTCTCTGTCTTCGTGTTCATCCCTATGTGTGGTTGGGGGCTGAAGAGGGAGGTTGGATGTGTGTGTGGGGGGGGTGGGGGGGGGGGGGGGGGGAGTCTGTGTCTAATAGACCTGTGTCTTTCATTCTGACTCATGTCTGTTAGCGCGTGTGTGTGTCTGTGTCTACAACTGGGTCTCTCTCTGTCTCTTTCTTTGTCTCTGTCTCTCTCTGTCTTTGTCTCTCTCTGTCTCTGTGTCTGTCTGTCTCTGTGTCTGTCTCTGTCTCTGTCTTTTCCTGTCTCTGTCTTTCTCTGTCTCTCTCTTTGTCTTTCTCTCTCTGTCTCTGTCTCTCTCTGTCTCTGTCTTTCTGCCCTTCTCTGTCAATGGCACTGCCTACCAGCCTGCCTGCCTGTCTGTATGTCTCTCTCTCTCTCTCCCTCTCTCTCTCTCCCTCCCTACCCCTCTCTCCCTCTCTCTCTCCCTCTCTCTCTCTCCCTCCCTACCCCTCTCTCCCTCTCTCTCTCCCTCTCTCTCTCTCTCCCTCCCTACCCCTCTCTCCCTCTCTCTCTCTCCCTCCCTACCCCTCTCTCCCTCTCTCTCTCCCTCTCTCTCTCTCCCTCCCTACCCCTCTCTCCCTCTCTCTCTCCCTCTCTCTCTCTCTCCCTCCCTACCCCTCTCTCCCTCTCTCTCTCTCTCTCTCTCCCTCCCTACCCCTCTCTCCCTCTCTCTCTCCCTCTCTCTCTCTCCCTCCCTACCCCTCTCTCCCTCTCTCTCTCCCTCTCTCTCTCTCCCTCTCTCTCTCTCCCTCTCTCTCTCTCTCCCTCCCTACCCCTCTCTCCCTCTCTCTCTCTCTCTCCCTCTCTCTCTCTCCCTCTCTCTCTCTCCCTCCCTCTCTCTCTCCCTCTCTCTCTCCCTCCCTACCCCTCTCTCCCTACCCCTCTCTCCCTCTCTCTCTCTCCCTCTCTCTCTCTCTCTCTCCCTCTCTCTCTCCCTCTCTCTCTCCCTCTCTCTCTCTCCCTCTCCCTCTCTCCCTCCCTCTCTCTCTCCCTCTCTCTCTCCCTCTCTCTCTCTCCCTCTCTCTCTCTCTCTCTCCCTCTCTCTCTCTTAATGTTCACATGCCCATTCACATGGGGCCAAGGCCTATACATGAATCAACCACCCGTCTGGAATCCCTCCCCCCCCTCCTCTCCCCCCCCTCCGCCCCCACCACCCCACCACCCCACCACCCCGCCACCCTCTCCCAAAACTGGCTTTTTTCGAGCACGTGTTCATTTCTAGCTGTGATTTCCTTTTTGGTTTTGTTTTTTCCTTTACTTGCTGTATTGCACCTTCTCTCTCTCTCTCTTTCTCTCTCTCTCACTCCATTTCCTGTTTCGTTTCTTCTTCTTCTTCTTCTTTCTGTGTATGTACTCCCCCATCACCCCCCCCACCCCCCCCTCACCCCCCACTTCGGCGCTTTGCCATAGCCAAACAAGCGTTGCTTGACCGGTACCTCTTTCTGCTCACACAGAGATCTGATTCTCCTGCAGACTGTGTTATGGGGAAAAAACCCTCTTTTTCTTTTTTTCTTTTTTTTTGTCTCACCACCCCCACCCCCACCACCCCCTACCCCTCACCACCACCACCAACCACTTCCCCTCACTCCTTCCTCCTCCTTCCTCCTCCTTCCTCCCATGGGAGACAGAAACGGACGTGGCCAGAAGTTGGCCAGAAGTGGCCAGTGATGGAACAGTCTCACTTTCCCCCTCCGTTTTCTCACACTCACATCTGATGCCTGGGTTGTTTTTTTTTGTGTGTGTGTGTGTTGTTAGGGGGGGGGCGGTGCGGGGGGGGGAGGGGGTTGTTGTTGGTTTTTTTTTTTTTTTTTTCTTTTTGTTTTTTTTTGGTTAATGCTTTTTTTTTTGCTGGGAATCCACATACAACCAACCCTCTCTCTCTCTGTCTCTCTCTGTCTCTCTCTCTCTCTCTCTCTGTCTCTCTCTCTGTGGCTTATATAAGCTGAATCACCCGTATTGGCACTAGAGTTGTAAAACGCTACTAGCCAATTTAAAAAAAAAAATGTCATTGTTATTGTCATCATTATTCTCTGTCTGTCTGTCTGTCTGTCTGTTTGTCTGTGGAGACACGTGGTGTATGTGTGTGTGTGTGTCACTAGTGACGTCACTGATAGGTCTGGAGAGTGGAGGTGACGTGGAAACACGTGTGTGTGTGTGTGTGTGTGTGTGTGTGTGTGTGTGTGTGCGCGTGTGTGTGTGATCTTCAGTTTTACATCCTTCCAATTAAGTGATACTGAGAAGAATAAAAAAAAAAAAAAAAAAAAAGAAAGAAAAAAAGAAAGAACGAAAGTGGAATGATCTGTATGTATGATTAGGAAACAGCATGGAAAGGGTGTGTGATAAAGAGTCACAATTATGTATGTGAACGTGTCCGTGCATGCACCTCTGTGTGTGTGTGTGTGTGTGTGTGTGTGTGTGTGTGTGTGTGTGTGTGTGTGTGTGTGTGTGTGTGTGTGTGTGTGTGTGTGTGTGTGTGTGTGTGTGTGTGTGTGTGTGCACGAAGTTTTCCCGATGATCTACGGAACAATAAATGTAAAACATCTTTCCTGTTTTTTGTTGTTGTTGCTGTTTGTTTTTTTACATAGGCATATTCCAGCAGCGAAAAACTGACAATGGCATTCAGATTATCCAGACTTGTTGGGAAATACCATAAATCTTCATCAGAGTATGAAAGGTGCAGACACCTTTTTTAACAACGGTGTGGCTTTTTGTCATCTTTAATTCTTGTCATGCCTGAAAGAGACAGACAGACAGACAAACAGACAGAGAGGAACACTGACTATGACACTGACACTGACACTGACACTGACATATCTTATTGTCCGTTTAGCATTAAAGCCCTCTAGACATGGAGAAACAGACAGAGAGAGAGAGAGAGAGAGAGAGAGGGAGAGAGGAAAGGAGAAAGGAGGAAGAAAGAATTAGAGAGATAGGTAGACAGACGAAGAAAGAGACAGACAGAGAGAGAGAGATTCATGATTCAAGATTCAAATGGTTTAATAACTTAAGCAACATGCTCATATCACCAAGTGGAAAACACGCTCCCCACCCCCACCACCCCCCCTTCCCCCACCCCTTCGAACAATCCCTCCCTCCTACACTTGTAAGCTTTTCACAACATTCTGCTGTTTTTCATAAGGAATACAAAACAATATCTAACGGTATGTATACGCACAATCTTCGTGGACTACTGATGAGGCCATCGACCCGATTTCGTAGTCACAGAGAGAGAGAGAGAGAGAGAGAGGGGGGGGGGTAGGGGGATGGAGGACACTGTATCTTATCTACAACAGTAAAGGTATTACCTACTTCCAAAAGTTTCAGCAGTTTGTGTTCACCTCTCGATAGCGAATCAGACTGGAACAAACAAAAACAAGAGAGGCAAGGCCTTCAAGACTCACTTGTGATAAATTAAGTCCCCTAGCATTAATCACAGAGTAATTTCCCTTTTTTACTATCTGCACCAAAACGTTTGCAAAATAAATAAAAATTCCATGCTTAGCAAAAGAAGTTCCTGTTTGAACAAAAAATGATAATAATGACTCCTCTTGTTGTTGTGTCAGAATAAGAGGTCAAAGTGCCAAGTTTAGGGAATACAAAAAATATAAATATAACAGTAAATGCAGTTTGCATATAATTAGGCTTCTTTTTTTTAATTTTTTTTTTTGTGCCCATCCCGGAGGTGCAATATTGTTTTAAACAAGATGACTGGAAGGAACTGAATTTTTCCTATTTTTATGCCTAATTTGGTGTCAACTGACAAAGTATTTGCAGAGAAAATGTCAATGTTAAAGTTTACCACGGACACACAGACACACGGACACACACACACACACACACACACACACACACACACACACACACACACACACACACACACACAACTGAACACCGGGTTAAAACATAGACTCACTTTGTTTACACAAGTGAGTCAACAACACACAAAATGGAAAACGTTTTCAAGGCTTGAACATTCCTTTTTTCTTACTTTTTTTTATCAAACTGTAACCACTGTTATCATGGTCATTCTAACGTCTGATGAGACGTACCCGTTGGCGATCGTCATTAGCGTGTCCACCATGATGATCCTCTTCACTGCTACTTGTGTGTCTGTGTCTGTCTGTGTGCCTGTGTCTGCGCGTGTGTCCGTGTGTGTCTGTGTACCTGTGTGTGTGTCTGCATGCGTGTGTGCCTGTGTGTGTCTGTGTGCGTGTGTCCGTTGTGTGTTTGTGTGCCTGTGTGTGTGTTTGTGTGCGTGCATCAGTGTGTGTCTGTGTGAGTCTGTATGCGTGTGTGCTTGTGTGTCTGTGTGCCTGCAAGCGGTAAAGTTACGAGCGTCGTCTGGGTTCTGTTGTCTGTGTGTATGACAGGATTCTGTCTCTGATGCCGACTGCAGCTCGTTATTGTCTGTCGAAAGCGACTTAGAGACAGCAGGCAGGTCGTCCAACACACACACACACACACACACACACACATACACACACACACACACACACACACGCGCGCGCGCGCGCGCGTTTATTTCTATTATCTAGATGGCTTAATGTAAAAAAAACAGTTGTTGCTTATTCAGTTACCATCTTGAAATAAAAATGTTGACTTGACCTGACTTGACACACTCATCCCCCCACTCACACACACAAACACACACACATATACAACACACACACACACACACACACACACACACACACACACACACACACACACACACACACACACACACACACACACACACACTAAATGAGTAACCTGTCCGAGCAAAACTCGTATAGAACTACTGAATTGGCCAAGTATGAATTCAACCAAAACAAATACTGGGAACAGCCTTGGTGACAAAGCGAATGAACATATTTACAAGTGGTGTTAGTGATATGTGATGCCCGAACTACACGTAAGTTTTTTTGGGGTTCTTTTTGTTTGTTTGTTTCATTTGTTTTGTTATTGTTGTTGTTGTTGTTGTTGTTATAGTTTCGGTGCTATTGAAATCAACACAACATGAAAACCATAGTTCAGCTTCCCATGTTGAAGATGCCTCAGCTTCACATCTTGTTTGTAAAGCTCAACTACGAACGAACCAAAGTGTGTTTAGAACGAATCCATCACAATAGTACTAAAATCGATGTAACACTGACATCACCACTAGCCAGTTTCGTCAGAACACACAACCCACAGTGACTCTTTCTTGCTTTCAGGACACAGAGATGCAGTTCCTTCAGTTTTAATGGCTCTTTTCCCCTCTCCCACTGATGGCTGTTTGGGCAGGGACCCGTCCTCCTCTCTATTCCCTCAAGTGCAGTCACACCACACAACCTCTCTTCCGGCACTGATCGGCACGGAGATGTCAGCTTCCCACGTCCACTGCTGTCTGAATTAGAGGAGGTGAAGGGGGGTGGGGGATATACCCTCCCCTCTCTTCCCTCCAGGGCCGGATCTTTGGCTGGCTGTCAATGAGGACCCTGGTTTCTGAGGGAGGACAGGCAGGAAGAAAGAGCTGGCTGTCTTCTGGAACCAATACAGGGGGTGTGGGGGGGGTCAGGAGGAAAAGACACCGTCTCTCTTTGTTCAGTCCACGGGGAATGGGCCGTGGTGATCTGGCGCTGATTGAGCTAGGTTCCAAACAGTGGGCACTGACAGCCCTTTAGAAAGTGTTTCTTATTGTGCATCCTCCTCCTCCTCTTAGAAATGACAAAAGTGAACGCTGTTGGGCGCATTAGATATAACGGCACACTCACACTTCTTTAATGTACTGCCTTCCACTCTTGTTCAATTTAGGAAGAATCGTTTTGATATGTCATGGTGGTAGCACATGCCTGTAATTTTTAAAAGACTTCTGTGTCACTATGAATCCATGGACTGCTTTTGTACACAAGATTTGTCAGCAAGCAGATTTGGGTGGGGTTCTTTTTTTTCTTTTATACATTGTCTTAAGATATTTACAAAATATTGTTTCTGGCTTCTTAAGAGCAAATCAGGTTTGTTGAACTAGACCTGAACTGCAGACTATGTAAATAGAGTTAAAACGAATGTATGACAAGAGTACTGTAACAAAGACAACACTGGATTCGTACAGCAGTTTCTTCTGAACACACAACCCACAGTGACCCAGCCTTGTTTTCAGGAGACAGAGATGCAGTTCCTTCAGTTTTAATGTCTCTTTTCCCTCTCCCACTGATGGCCGTTTGGGCAGGGACCCGTCCTCCTCTCTATCCACTCAAGTGCAGTCACACCACACAATCTCTTTTCTGGCACTGATCTATACACGTATCCCTGTATCGTAAGTCCTCACTCCCTGTCTTGCAGAGATGGAGGAGGGGAAGGGGGCATGCACCTACCCCCCCCCCCCCTTCCTCACATTGCCCAAGGCCCGGATCTTTGGCTGGCTGTCAATGAAGACCCTGGTTTCTGAGGGGAGGACAGGGAGACAGAGCTGGCTGTCTTCTGGAACCAGTAAAGCTTGGCGGAGGGTGAGGGAAGTGGGGGTGGGGTTCAGGAGGAGGAGGAGGAGACACTGTCTTTCTTTGAGCGGTGGTGATCTGCTGTTCATTGAACTGGTTCCAGCCAGAGCACTGAATCTCCTTTTTCGGGAACTGTTCCTTTTGGTGCATCACTTTCCTTAGTGAAAGTGATAAGGACTGCTGGATGTTAGGTGCACTGTGCATACTGACACAGCTGGACCCCGTGTAACACTTTCCACATCCTTCTCTTCTATTTGACAACAGGAAATGGAGTGATGGCCTAGAGGTAACGCGTCCGCCTAGGAACCGAGAGAATCTGAGCGCGCTGGTTCGAATCACGGCTCAGCCGCCGATATTTTCTCCCTCTCCACTAGACCTTGAGTGGTGGTCTCGACGCTAGTCATTCGGATGAGACGATAAACCGAGGTCCCGTGTGCAGCACGCACTTAGCGCACGTAAAAGAACCCACGGCAACAAAAGGGTTGTTCCTGGCAAAATTCTGTAGAAAAATCCACGTCAATAGGAAAAACAAATAAAACTGCACGCAGGAAAAATACCAAAAAAATGGGTGGCGCTGTAGTATAGCGACGCGCTCTCCCTGGGGAGAGCAGCCCGAATTTCACACAGAGAAATCTGTTGTGATAAAAAGAAATACAAAATACAAAAATACAAAAATGATACCAGTAGGATGGTGTTTGGTGTACATGCAGGTTGTTTACTCTGCCCGTTTCGAATAACAGCTCTTTATCATATATTGTCTCATTTTATGATTCAGTCTAACAGAAAATCTATATGTCTCCTTGGTGACAGGTATGTGTTGAGCTCAGCATCAGTTCTAGTGAACTGGGGCCATCTGTGTACAAAGCAGACCATGGAAGGGAAGGGGGTATGTACAGATGTCTGTCAACATTAAAAACGCCCTGACAACATGACACTTCTCGGTAGAAAAGAGGTGAAAAGCACTGTATAAAGGAGTCAGCTGTACAATTTTGTGTCTAATGTGTCAAACAATATATATCCTTATAATGTCTCAGAGGTGGTTGACTCATTAAAAGAAACATTTCCAGGGGAGCTATCGTGGCTTACTGTCTGGAATTCAGTACAATGGACAGCAACATATCAGATCATGTCCATCGAGGATTGAAGAGAGACGGTATCTTTTCCTCCCAGATCCCCCTGCCAAACTTGATTAGTTCCAGAAGCCAGTACCTTTCTCTTGGCCCTCCCTCAGAAACCAGCGTGTTCACTGACAGCCAGCCAAAGATCTGCTCCTAAGGGGGATGAGAGGTGTAACCACCCACCACCACCACCACCCCTACCCTTCGCCCCCTCTCAGCTAGACAGCTTGGTACCTGACATACTGACAGACGTGTGCCAGTCAGTGCGAGAAGAGAGGTTGGCTGCTGTGACCGCATTTAACTCTCTCCATACGAACGGCGAAAGAGACGCGACGACGTTAACAGCGTTTCATCCCAGTTACCATCATCAAAATATTGCAAGCGGAAGGTTCTTATACTGAAGAGGTGAATATTGACAAAGAATACCACAATTCTGACGACGGAAGCTAAAGTTTGGGTCATTCAGACACCCACTGGACATCCGAGGGGTCTGTGTAGAGGAGAAGAGAGGACTGGCCGTACTGAGTGAGTTAAAGGGGTATAGGGGAGGAGAGGTCCTGTAGAGATAGCTATCAGTGGGATGAGGAAAAGGGGCTGCTAGAATCCAACGCGCTGAAACTTCTTCTCCAAAAGTCAAAAGAAATTCATGGTGAGGGGTCTGTTCTGATAAACCAACTGTGTGGTCTCGGCGTTATATCTTTTCAAAGTGTTGTTGTGACGCATTCTTTTTAAACACTCTAGTTCCTTCGTAGTTTGACTCTGCAGACTTGATTTAACCTGAGTAAAATCGCTGTAATCATTTGAAATATATCAAAATGTCTGCTTGCTAATATGTCTTTGGCTACAGTCTTCGTTCTGGTAAACTGAGGTCATCTGTGTTATAAAAGGTGGACAGGGATATACAGATACAGGAAAGTCTGTAAAACTTACAAGTATAATGCTCTCAATGAATATGATTCTACTGAAATAGAAACTGAGATGAAAAGTGTCACACTAATGGACAAACAGTACCGTATAGAGGAGAGGACGGGCCTCTGCTGAAACAGCCATCAGTAGGGAGGGAAACGAGCCATTAAAGCTGAAAGAACTCTTTTCCCTCTCCATGGGAAAAACTGAAAGGATTCTTTTCTCTCTCCAAGGGAAAAACTGAAAGAACTCTTTTCCCTCTCCAAGGGAAAAACTGAAAGGACTCTTTTCTCTCTCCAAGGGAAAAACTGAAAGAACTCTTTTCTCTCTCCAAGGGAAAAAACTGAAAGGACTCTTTCTTTCTCCCCAGGGAAAAACTGAAAGAACTCTTTTCTCTCTCCAATGGAAAGACTGAAAGAACTCTTTTCTTTCTCCCCAAGGATAAACTGAAAGAACACTTTTCCCTCTCCAATGGAAAAACTGAATGAACTCTCTTCCCTCTCGAAGGGAAAAACTGAATGAACTCTTTTCCCTCTCCCATGGAAAAACTGAAAGAACAGTTTTCCCTCTCCCTGGGAAGAACTGAAAGAACTGTTTTTACTATCCCAGGGAAAAACTGAAAGGACTCTTTTCCCTCTCCATCGGAAAAATGAAAGAACTGTTTTCCCTCTCCCAGGGAAAAATGAAAGAACTCTTTTCTCTCTCCCAGGGAAAAACTGAAAGGACTCTTTTCCCTCTCCATCGGAAAAATGAAAGAACTGTTTTCCCTCTCCCAGGGAAAAACTGAAAGGATGGCACAATCAAAAGGAACATTTCCTGAAGAGCTATCACTTCTCGCTATCTGAAACCCCAGTTCCATCAGTGACAGATCATCACGGCTCATTCCTCATAGATTCTAGAGAGAAATCACTGTCTGTTCCTCTTGACCATCATGCCCTTATACACACACACACACATACACACACACACACACACACACACACACACACACAAATGCACACACACACACACACACGCACACACATACACACACACACACACACACACACACACACACACACACACACACACACACACACACACACAAACGCACACACACACACACACACACACACACACACACACACACACACACACACACACACACACACACACACACACACACACACACACACAAACGCACACACACACACACACACACACACACACACACACTCACTCACACAAAAGCTTTATTGGTTCATGAAGACAGACAGCCCTTTCTACCAGCCCCCTCCCCCCCCCAACCCCCCACCCCCCCTCAGAAACCAGTGTCCTCACTGACATCCAGCCAAAGATCCAGGCCCCACAGGGGATGGGAGGTGTATTCCCCCACCCCCTTCACCCCCTGTCAGCCAGATAGCAGGCGAGGGAGGTGGGAAGCTGACATCTCCGTACCGATCAGTGCCGGAAGAGAGGTTGTGTGGTGTGACTGCACTTGAGGGGATAGAGAGGAGGACGGGTCCCTGCCCAAACAGCCATCAGTGAGAGAGGGGAAAAGAGCCATTAAAACTGAATGAACTGCATCTCTGTCTCCTGAAAGCAAGGAAGGTTCACTGTGAGCGGTCTGATCAGATGAACGTGGTGTGTAGTCTTTGTGGTATATCAGTTTTAGTGCAATCTTTTACCAAAAAAAATGTTTGCTCAATATGCGTGCTTTCATCTGAAATAGATACAGACAATGTTTTGTAATAGTTTCAACAACAACAACAACAACAAAAAAATGATTTGTTTGTCAACAGATCTTTTGTTGGTAGTCCCAGTTCTGGTAAACCAGGCCCCATGTATGTGTGCCAACAAACAGCACGGTTCCAAAAGTTTTGTGTCATCCCACTGACACCCCCTCTTTGAATCTCTCTGGACACTGAAAGCATGCAGACTCACCATTCAACAGTCAGATGTCCGAGAAATGGGGAAATTTGCCAGCATGAAAGATTCAGATTACTTCCCGGAGTGAAAGCAAACTCAGGGTGGCGTCTCTCTATACATGTCTGGTAGAAGTTAGCTCACTCAGTACGGCCAGTCCTCTCTTCTCCTCTACACAGACCCCTCGGATGTCCAGTGGGTGTCTGAATGACCCAACCTTTAGCTTCCGTCGTCAGAATTGTGGTATTCTTTGTCAACATTCACCTCTTCAGTATAAGAGCCTTCCGCTTGCAATATTTTGATGATGGTAATTGGGGTGGAACGCTGTTAACGTCGTCTCTTTCGCCGTTCGTATGGAGAGAGTTAGAGGTTCAGAAACAAGAAGGTTGTCTGTTACTCCTGGCACAAACAGTTCATGAAATCAGAAATCTGACCTCTTCAGTAATGTGTCCAAATAAACCCCTACAGTCATTTTTTTTCCTGGCATAACTTGAGCAATCTTCTTCTTCAATCATCGAAACCAAGCCAGATTTTCAAACACTATCAATGCCCGGTCATCTATATTTCAAAGCTATTTTACATGCAGTGTATCAGCACCATGGACTGAGTTTGATCTGGAGATCAGGCATTTTGTTTCCTTCTCAGCAGACATATTTTGCTTTTGTATTTGTATTTCTCCTTTTGTCACAACAGATTTCTCCCCAGGGAGAGCGCGTCGCTACACTGACAGCGCCACCTTTTTGGTATTTATTTTTTTTCTGCCTGCAATTTCATTTGTATTCCTATCAAAGTGGATTTTAATACAGAATTTTGCCAGAGACAACCCTTTCGTTGCCGTGGGTTCTTTTACGTGCGCTAAATGCATGCTGCACACGGGACCTCGGTTTATCGTCTCATCCGAATGACTAGCGTCCAGACCACCACCCAAGGTCTAGTGGAGGGGGAGAAAATACTCGCGACTGTCGGTGTGATCCGAACCAGTGCGCTCAGATTCTCTCGCTTCCTGTGCGGACGCGTTACCTCTAGGCCATCACTCCGCAGTGAACACCTCACTCAGCAGCAGGACACCAGTTTCCTCTTTGACGTCCGCTCTGGCAACTGATCAAGGAATGCCCGCAATCCTCTTGGTGCCTTCTCCGAGGTGGTCCATTCTGCGGATCATTCTCACACCGGATTTCCTTCTGTGCTGTTCAGTTGAACCCCCCTTGCAGCGGTCTTCTATTGCTAAGATGACCATAGGCCGATGAAGGATGATTACTATCTCTCGGGGGGGGGGGGGGGGGGGGCAGATTACAACAAGCCATCAACACCAGACTGAGGACGGCTAAGACAAGACTATGTGCTGTAGAGTGAAGATCGAACCCTGCCCCCAATCCTCCCCTCCACCCCCTCCCCCCCCCCTTCCACCCCCGCCCCATACACACACACACACCGCATTTTACTAATGCGGGATAAATGTACAAGACAGCTGGGCATATCCCCCAGCTCTGTCCACTCAACGCACGATAGATAGTATACTAACTTGACCACAGGGAGTAATGGGGGAGGGGGAGGGGGATGGGGGGGGCACAGAATCTGCAGGGGCCACAGGCGGACGGATCAGAAGAGCACTGCTAAATTCATCTCAGAAACTGGACTGATCACGTACAGAAGAAGAAGAAGCAGCAGAAGAAGAAGACGAATAAAAAAAAAAAG
>NC_134889.1:23926056-23928556 GCF_041734735.1 Babylonia areolata | reverse complement strand
GAACGAGAGACACAGACACTGAACGGAAGACAGATACTGAACGGACCAAGCCATCGCCTGCTGCCCTTCATTAAGGGGAAGTGGAACACGGCGCCATGCGGGGACTGAACGGACCGACACAGACACTGAACAGACCGACACAGACATTGAACGGACCGACACAGACACTGAACGGACCGACACTGACACTGAACGGACCGACACAGACACTGAACGGTAGACACAGACACTGAACGGACGCACACAGACACAGACACTGAACGGACCGACACAGACACTGAACGGACCGACACAGACACTGAACGGACCGACACAGACACTGAACGGACGGACCGACACAGACACTGAACGGAAGACACAGACACTGAACGGACCGACACAGACACTGAACGGACCGACACTGACATTGAACGGACCGACACAGACACTGAACGGTAGACACAGACACTGAACGGACCGACACAGACACTGAACAGACACAGACACTGAACGGACCGACACAGACACTGAACGGAAGACACAGACACTGAACGGAAGATACAGACATTGAACAGACACAGACACTGAACGGACCGACACAGACACTGAACGGCCCTTCACAGACACTGAACGGACCTTCACAGACACTGAACGGACCGACACTGACACTGAACGGACCGACACAGACACTGAACGGACCGACACTGACACTGAACGGAAGACACAGACACTGAACGGACCGACACTGACACTGAACGGACCGACACAGACACTGAACGGACCGACACAGACACTGAACGGACCGACACTGACACTGAACGGAAGACACAGACACTGAACGGACCGACACTGACACTGAACGGACCGACACAGACACTGAACGGGAGACACAGACACTGAACGGAAGACACAGACACTGAACGGACCGACACAGACACTGAACGGACCGACACAGACACTGAACGGAAGACACAGACACTGAACGGAAGACACAGACACTGAACGGACCGACACAGACACTGAACGGAAGACACAGACACTGAACGGACCGACACTTCGCAAGACGCGCAAGCTTCTTCTTTTCCGGCGAACAGGGAATTATGGTCGAGCTGACTGTTCCGGAAGTGGGGGAATCATTCATGGTGACCTTGACATTTTGGTCTCATCAGGGGGCGTTTCGGTTTTGTGTGTTGTTGATTTTTTGGGGGGTTTTTGCTTATTTTACATCTTCTTCTTAAAAAAAAAAAAAAATAATAATAATAATAAAAAACAAAACTTTCCGGGCACTGAGAATTAACATCGCGACACCCATGACGTGATCTGAAGTCTGTCTGCTATCTCATTCCTTCACTTGTCAGCTCTCTCTCTCTCTCTCTCTCCTCTCTCTCTCTCTCTCTCTGATATCTCTCTATGTCTCTCCTGTCCTACTCTCTCCTCTCTCTCTGTCTGACACTCTCTCTCACTGTGTCTGCCCCCCCCCACCTCTCTCTCTCTCTCTCTGATATCTCTCTATGTCTCTCCTGTCCTACTCTCTCCTCTCTCTCTGTCTGACACTCTCTCTCACTGTGTCTGTCCCCCCCCACCACCACCCCCCTCTCTCTCTCTCTTTCCTGTACTGTCTTCTCTCACTCGTTCTGTGCGTCCGTCTCTCTGTCTGTTTCCTGTCTCTCTTTCAATCTTTTTATGTTTTATTTTCATATCTCTCTGTCTCTGTCAGTCCTAGAACCTTGTAGAGGTTGAACATGCTGAGATAGCATAGCGGGAAAGCATACAGACAATTGATGATAGAATATTGTAAGATGAGGTGTGTTATGTTACTTTTTGGTTGGAGCGGAGGGGTGAGACTGGGGGGGGGGGGAAGAGGGCAGGGGGAGTTAAGTGGAATAAGTCAATTGATGATGGCACAAACTTTTAGAGCAGTATGTCACAGCTTGTGATAATTTGGATTCAGTCTCAGACGGGCGCAATAGCCGAGTGGTTAAAGCGTTGGACTTTCAATCTGAGGGTCCCGGGTTCGAATCACGGTGACGGCGCCTGGTGGGTAAAGGGGTGGAGATTTTTACCATCTCCCAGGTCTACATATGTGCAGACCTGCTAGTGCCTGAACCCCCTTCGTGTGTATATGCAAGCAGAAGATCAAATACGCACGTTAAAGATCCTGTAATCCATGTCAGCGTTCGGTGGGTTATGGAAACAAGAACATACCCAGCATGCACACCCCCGAAAACGGAGTATGGCTGCCTACATGGCGGGGTAAAAACGGTCATACACGTAAAAGCCCCCTCGTGTGCATACGAGTGAACGCAGAAGAAGAAGAAGGATTCAGTCTTCATAGTTGCTGCAAATACTGTTGAATTTGGAGACAAGAGATTAATAACCTGGTCCTTCAAATGATTCAGTTGATTTTTTTTTCTCAAGGCCTGACTAAGCGCGTTGGGTTACGCTGCTGGTCAGGCATCTGCTTGGCAGATGTGGTGTAGCGTATATGGATTTGACCGAACGCAGTGACGCCTCCTTGAGC
>NC_134889.1:23901056-23903556 GCF_041734735.1 Babylonia areolata | reverse complement strand
AAAAAAAACAAAAACAACAACAACTATATGTTAGTCACTGGCCAACTTCAACATGGAACAATTCAACGGCCCTTTTCAGTTCATCAGTGACACTTCGTTTCTGTAAAAAAAATCCAGAGTGAAACCTTAGATAAATCTTTATGTGAAACAGAAACAGACATCATCTCTGTCTGAAGATCTGTTGTGGAACAACTTTCAATGTGAAAACTGATCGTTACTTGTGAAGAGAGAGAGAGATGGTGGTGGTGGGGGGGGGGGAGAGAGAGAGAGAGAGACAGGGAGAGAGAGAGAAAGGGAGGGAGAGAGAGATGGCGAGGGAGAGGGAGGGAGAGAGATAGAAAGAAAGGGAGGGACAGAGAAAGAGAGAAAGGGAGGGAGGGGGGGTGTGAGGGAGAGAGAGGTGGGGGCGGGAGAGAAAGAGTGGGGGAGGGAGGGAGAGAGAGTGAGGGAGAGAGAGGGGGGAGGAGAGAGGGAGGGGAGAGGTAGAGAGGTGGAGGGAGGTAAAGAGGGGAGGAGAGAGAGGGAGGGAGAGAGAGGGAGGGAGGGAAGGGAAAGACTGACAGGTATCCCATTCAAGAAAGCTATCACTCTTTCACACACACACACACACACACACACACACACACACACACACACGCACGACAACAGACACTGCTCCCCCCCAACCAGACAGCATAAATATGACTAAATAACAGACACTGTGCCTCTTCCCCACAGCAGATAGAGAGCGTAATTGAGAAGGGGTGGGTGGGAGGAGAAAGGTTGAGGAAGTGATGAGAGGGTGGTGGTGGTGGTGGGCGTAGACTGAATGAGGAAAGGGGAGGAGGGAGAGAGGGAGGGAGGGAGGGAGGGGGAATGGAGGGGAAGGGAGGGAGGGGGAGGGGGAAGGGGTGGAGGAGGTTATCACAGCAGACAGGACAGGAAGCAAATCGCCTTAACTCACCCCCCCCCCCCCCCCCGGAACACACACACACACACACACACGCTTTCATGCGCCCCCTTCCCCCCTCCCCCCCCCCCCGACCCCCCCTCCCCCCGGCGCTCTCTCTGATCCCTGTGCACACACTTCCTGACTGGCCAGTGGTCATTGATTCCTTCCTTCCTCTCTCCCTCTCCCCCTTCCTCTCTCCCTCTCCCCTTCCTCTCTCTCTCTCTCCCTTCCTCTCTCCCTCTCCCCCTTCCTCCCTCCCTCTCCCCCTTCCTCTTTCCCTCTCCCCCTTCCTCTCTCCCTCTCCCCCTTCCTCTCTCCCTCTCCCCTTCCTCCCTCCCTCTCCCCTTCTTCCCTCCCTCTCCCCCTTCTTCCCTCCCTCTCCCCCTTCCTCCCTCCCTCTCTCCTTCTTCCCTCCCTCTCCCCATTCTTCCCTCCCTCTCCCCCTTCCTCCCTCCCTCTCCCCCTTCTTCCCTCCCTCCCTCTCTCCCCTCTCCCCCTTCCTCACCCCTCTCCCCCTTCCTCACTCCCTCCCCCTTCTTCCCTCCCTCCCTCTCTCCCCTCTCCCCCTTCCTCACCCCTCTCCCCCCTTCCTCCCTCCCTCTCTCCCCTCTCCCCCTTCCTCACCCCTCTCCCCCTTCCTCCCTCCCTGTCCCCCTTCTTCCCTCCCTCCCTCTCTCCCCTCTCCCCCTTCCTCACCCCTCTCCCCCTTCCTCCCTCCCTCCCCCTTCTTCCCTCCCTCCCCCTTCTTCCCTCCCTCTCCCCCTTCCTCCCTGCCTCTCTCCCCTCTCCCCCTTCCTCACCCCTCTCCCTCCTCACCCCTCTCCACCTTCCTCCCTCCCTCTCCCCTTCTTCCCTCCCTCCCCCTTCTTCCCTCCCTCTCCCCCCTTCTTCCCTCCCTCCCCCTTCTTCCCTCCCTCTCCCCCTTCTTCCCTCCCTCTCCCCCTTCTTCCCTCCCTCTCCCCCTTCCTCCCTGCCTCTCCCCCTTCTTCCCTCCCTCTCCCCCTTCTTCCCTCCATCTCCCCCTTCTTCCTTCCCTCTCCCCCTTCTTCCCTCCCTCTCCCCCTTCCTCCCTGCCTCTCCCCTTCTTCCCTCTCTCCCCCTTCTTCCCTCCATCTCCACCTTCCTCCCTCCCTTCCACCCTCTCCCCCTCTCCCTCTTCCCCTTCCTCTCTCCCTCTCCCCTCTCTCCTTTCCTCTCTCCCTTCCTCTCTCCCTCTCCCCTCTCTCCTTTCCTCTCCCCCTTCCTCTCTCCCTCTCCCCTCTCTCCCCCTCTCCCCCTTCCTCTCTCCCTCTCCCCTCTCTCCTTTCCTCTCTCCCTTCCTCCCTCCCTCTCCCCTTAACCCCTGTGCACGTTACAGTCAGTCTGTCTGTCTATTCACACAGAGAGAGACACAGACACATTCTGTCCGGCTTACACGCACGCACGAAAATCGATCGTTATTTGCAGAGAGAGTGAGGGAGAGAGACAGAGAGAGACAGAAAGACAGAGAGACACAGAGAGACAGAGACAGATACAGAGAGAGACGGAGAGAGAGAGAGAGAGAGAGAGAGTGGGGAGTGCTGACAGGCA
>NC_134889.1:23886056-23898556 GCF_041734735.1 Babylonia areolata | reverse complement strand
AGGGTGCAAACCAGTTGACATTCATAGGAGAATGTCAACTGTGTATGGTGCCACATGTTTCAGCCGAAAAAATGTCTACAAGTGGACTAAATTGTTTAAAGAAGGACGGAGCAGTGTTGAGGATGAAGACAGGCCTGGAAGGCCTACAGAAGTGAGGTCTCCTGAGGTGATCGAATCAGTCAATGACCTCATTCAGTCCGACAGAAGGGTGACAGTGGATGACATTGCAAGGACTTTGAGCTTATCTGTTGGGACAGCACACAAAATTGTCCATGATGACCTTGGCTACTCGAAGGTCAGCTGCCGGTGGGTGCCAAAGATGCAAGGCCTCACACAGCAGCCCGAACGGTGCAGACCATCAACGAGCTGGGCTGGGAACTGCTCCCTCATCCCCCTTACAGCCCAGACCTTGCCCCTTCAGACTTTCACCTGTTTGGTCCCTTGAAAGCGTTCACGAGAGGCACGAAGTTTGAAAGTGACGATGCAGTCAAAAGTGTTGTGAGCGACTGGCTGAGACAGTCCAAAGATTTTTACGCTGAGGGAATACGGAAGCTTGTGCACAGATGGGAAAAGTGTGTGACAGTGCTGGGAGTCTACGTTGAAAAATAAAAAAAAAGTAAGCTTCTATCTGTATTAGAAGTCCTTATACCGAAAAATTCACCTTATTTATTGAATGACCCTCGTATATACGAAGGATTGAAGTGACTACGTACAGTTATCTCGTGAATGTTGTTGAATATTTGTGTTGTCTGTTTTGGGTGATATGGTTGATATTGTGCTAACAATTTTTGGTTGATCTGAATTGTCTACTTACTGTGTCATGTTATTTTCTAATTATTATTTATCAATGAATCCCCCTTCATTAAGGGGCTCTGGCCTTATCTGAATAAAACATTCGTTCGTTCGTTCGTTCGTTCGTTCGTACTCTCTCGGAAATTTTAACGTAGTAGCATGTCATAAACTACTGTTTCTCATTTCGGGTATTACTTTGTTGAAATTAATTTTCATTCTGTTCTCGAATACCCTGAAGTGGTATCTGTTCACTTACTCCTTCATGAGGGGCTATGACCTGATGAATAAACCACTCACACTCGCACTCCCATTCTCTCTCTCTCTCTCTCCCTCTCCCTTATTCAGGGGGCTGTTTATGGAATGAATTATTATCCTGCCTCAATGTAAACACTGTAAAAAGCATCCCTAACTTTAAAAACATATATCGTGCACATTTATTGAAAAACATGTGACACATATCAATTATAAACAAAAAAAATCATGTATAGATTGTCAATATATATACGCCTCTCTCCTCCCCTGTCAGTCTCTATGTCTCTCCACTGTCACTGTCACTATATCTGTCTGTTGTGAAACTGAAACTGAAACTGTCAGCCTCCCTTGCCTTCTTTACTCTTCCCCTTGTCCATTCTTCCTTCCGCTCTCCACCACGCCCCTACCCTATTGTCCTCGTTGTTATTCATCTATCGCGATATTGTATTGTACATAAGTTCTATGTTTATGTTTGCACATGCTTATGCAATTTTGACGTTGGTGTTGTGAATTGACTCTCGCTTTTTGTTGTTGTTTTTTTGTTGTTGTTGTTGTTGTTGCTTTGTTGCTTTTTTTTCCAATTATTATTCATGCCCAGAGGGCTGGATGTAAAAAAGTACTTTGTGCTTATTCCTTTACCCTCGTAAAATAAAATTTCGTTCGTTCGTTCGTTCGTTCGTTCGTTCTCTCCCTCTCTCTCTCCCTCCCCGCCCCCACTCTCTCTCTCTTTCCCTCTCTCTCTCCCTCTCTCCTTCTCTCCCTCTCTCCTTCTCTCTCTCTATCTCCCTTTCCCCCTTCTCTCCCTCTCTATCTCTCCCCAATGTGCAACGATTACCCAGACAGGCATATTTGATGTTGTTTAACTTAGACGAAAGGGGAAAAAAATGCTGGGTGTCTTTCGTAAAAAATACTTTATTTAGACTTGGGTTTGGATATGTCTGGTTGCAACAAGGCGTTGGTTGTGAGCAAACATTTTTGTCATTATTTAAGCAAAGAATGAAAGATATATTTATGCAGGAGTGGGACGAGTCAGTAATGTCTAAAGATATATATCATAACTACAGACTGTTTAAAACTGGTTTTCAGTGTGAGCAATATTTTGAATATGTGGATAAAAAGTGTTTTAGGGACTGTTTAGTAAAATTACGGCTTGGTTTGCTCCCAATAAATGGATCATTTTTTAGAAGAACATTCAAATGTAATTCAAATTACGCATGTAAACGTTGTAATGTAATCGAAGATGAAAACCATTTTATAAACAATTGTGTCCTTTACAATGACCTGCGGCAAAAACATCTGAACTCTGAAGGTCAATCGTATGTTCACTTGATGAAGAATGGTTCTGTTTACAGTATTCGTAAACTATGCGTTTATATATTTAATGCCCTGAAGATACGACAGGAATTCTGTGACAACAATGATGAAAGTTAGAATTAATTTACAATGCACGAGAAGCACTTTTGTTCTACAGGTTAAGTTAGTACGTATTTTACGTTTTGTTGTGGTTGAGTGATCACCATATTGTGTACATTTGACCTCTTTCTAGGGGCCGGAGGCCTGGAGATTCAAGTTTTGTTCTTGTTCTTGTTCTTGTTCTATCTCTCTCCCTGTTCTTCTATCCCTCTCTATCTCCCTCCCTCTCTCTCTCTGTCTGTCTCTCTCACCCTCCGAAATATGCACGCCCAAACACAGACATTCCTCTTTCATAAAAAGTGGCGGAAACACACACACTCTCTCTCTCTCTCTCTCTCTCTCTCTCTCTCTCTCACTCACTCACTCACATACACACACTCTCTCTCTCTCTCTCTCTCTCTCTCACACACACACACTCTCTCTCTCACACACACACTCACCCCCCCCCACTCTCTCTCTCTCTCTCTCACACACACACACTCACACACACACACACACACACACACACACACACACACACACACACATTCACCCACCCACCCACACACACACACACCCACCCGCCCACACACACACACACACACACACACACACACACACACACACACACACACACACACACTCACACACACAAAACCGTGCTGTCTCCATCTCTCTGAAACTGATCTGGAATCCAAACAAACCAACAGACAAAAACAAACAAGGACAAACACAAAATGCCATCATTTGTATTTGATACTGCACTCTCCGTGATGCTGGAATTTCAACTCTGAGGCTTCACCTTATGGGGGGTTTGGGGGGCCGGGGGGGGGGGGGGCCAGGGGTGAGAGGAAGGGGGGGTAAGGGGGTGGTGGGGCAAACATTTTAAAGTAGGAAAAAGCTCTAAACGGATTGCGACACAATTAAGCTCACTCCTGACCCCTCTCCTATCCCCCCATCTCCCAGTTAAAAAGTTGTTCTTCTTGTGATTTTTTTATTTATTTATCTGAAAATGAAATATTGCTTTTCTGTCTTTCAGTGTGTGTGTGTGTGTGTGTGTGTGTGTGTGTGTGTGTGTGTGTGTGTGGCCTACAGGTAATTACATATTAGTTATTTTTCACAAGGGTTTAAAGATATGGTTAGTCTTTTTTGCGTAAGCATGTTTTTTTTATGTACCGTAAATGTAGTTAATATTTGTTGTGCATATTTTGGTGAAACTATGTTTTGCGATATATTGTGTAAACTTGTATACACCGCAAATTGAACAAAGGACAGTATGTTCTCTGTACATGTAATCGCTAGCACGAAGAGCAAAGGTAGTATAGAATCATGCTATCTTTATAGTTCTAAATGTTGAGAAACGTGGCTATATTTTTCATAATAACCTGGGAATCATTGTTAAATATTCCGTTCCCCTTGTTAGTCCCGACGCATGGATAATGAGCAGCATGGCCTTAATGGGAAATTGATATTCGATAATTGGAGAGGCCGTGTATATTCCAAAATAACAATTTGAACTAATATAAGTAGGGGCATGAATGAAAAAGGATGAATTAAGTGAAAGGGGAATGTGGACATTATATAGAGCATATATCTTACGGGTCTTAATTCACCGTCCCAGAGTTTTCCGGGGCAGACGTAGAGACAGCCCAGTCCGAAGAGACGGGATCAACCCACTGTCCGAGGAGACGTGGTAGCGGCCCAGTTCGGGGAGACTGGAGCGGGACATACCTGGTTGAGGTCTGATGAGGCTGGTGCAGCCTCGAGACAACACGTGTCTTGAAGACTAAGACACGTCCTAAAGTACCACAAAATTTGTGTGCGCGGCACAAGACCAGAGGTGATGTGTGTGTTGACTGTTCAGTTCGTTGACCCACAGAAACATTGAAGTACAGAAGTCAGCATTCCCCAGCCTCAAAATCGGATGCCTGCGTTTGTGTGTGTGTGTGTGTGTGTGTGTGTGTGGAATGAACTTCCTCTTTCGCTTCGTCAAGTCTCCACACTCAGCTCTTTCAAGTCTGGCCTTAAAACCCACCTCTTCCAAAAAAATAGCCTCCCTTCCCTGCCTCTTCCTTGTCTTTAGTTTCTCCAGTTTTAGAGTTATGCGTGCGTGAGAATGACTGGTGCGAAAGCGCTTAGATTTGTCTATGCACAAGATTCAGCGCTATATAAGTACCATTATTATTATTATGTGTGTGTGAATACTAAATGCTTGTTAAGCGGAACAATTTGTGAATTGTGTGTGTGTGTGTGTGTGTGTGTGTGTGTGTGTGTGTTAAATTACATAGGCTCAGGGGCAATACCTTGTGTCTGTTTTGTTTTCGGAAGAGTGCGGGAGAATGAGACTGAACTCGCATGTCAATGTTTGTTGCCTCCCTTTAGTCTAGTCTGTCTTTCACTCTCTTGCGAACATTCAACCAGGGCAATTTCTTTTTGTTTTTTGTTTTGTTGTTGTTGTTGCTGTTGTTTGTTTTCTTTTGGGGGCGGGGGTTGGGGTGGGGTATTTTGTGTCAGCAAAGGCACAAGTATTAGCGCTTTTTTTTCCCCAGCCAGCCTTAGCCATTCTTTAACTCACTCAGTACGGCCAGTCCTCTCTTCTCTTCTACACAGACCCCTCGGATGTCCAGTGGGTGTCTGAATGACCCAACCTTTAGCTTCCGTCGTCAGAATTGTGGTATTCTTTGTCAACATTCACCTCTTCAGTATAAGAGCCTTCCGCTTGCAATATTTTGATGATGGTAACTGGGGTGAAACGCTGTTAACGTCGTCTCTTTCGCCGTTCGTATGGAGAGAGTTAAATAAAGCATGGTTCCAACAGATCCTCTTCCTTTCTTTTTCTGTTGCTTTCTTTCTTTTCTCGTGTTTATTAATTTTCTGGGGTTTTTTTTTTTTTTTTTTGCTTTTTTTTTGGGGGGGGGGGGGGGGGGGGGGGGGGGCTTTTTTGTCTTTTTTTTTTTTTTCCTTTTTTTGTGATGTCGTTGTTTTCATAATTACTTCCAATCTTTTTCTTCGGTTTCTTTTCTCTCTTTTTTTTTCTATCTTTACTCCATGGTTCCATTTTTTTTTTTTTTATCTCCGTTTCTTTTTCTTTCTAGTTTTCGTTGTTTTTCTCTTTTCTTTCTTCCTTTATTTCATTTTTCTTTCTTTTCTGTTTTTCTTCCCCTCTTTCACTCTTTTTCTCCTTCTTTCTTTTTTTTTTTTTTTTTTAATTGTCTGCTTTTCTTTATATTCCTCCTACTTTCTTTCTTTCTTTCTTTCTTTCTTTCCTTCCGACTCTTGCTTTCTGTTTTTACTTTCCATTGACGTTTCTTCCTTCTTTTTTTTTCTTCTTCTTATCCCTTTTTCTTTACAGCTTTGAACAGGTCTACCCTCGCCAAAAAAACATTATGCTGGCAAGATGAGAACGAACAAAAAGCTAAAAGTGCAATTACGCAGCACAGAAAACAATATACAGAGAATTTTGTTTTTAGTCTCTCCGAAGTGTGTGTGTGTGTGTGTGTGTGTGTGTGTGTGTGTTTGTTTGTTGTGTGTGTGTGTGTGTTTGTGTGTGTGTGTGTTTGTGTGTGTGTGTGTGTGTGTGTGTGTGTGTGTGTGTGTTTGTGTGTGTGTGTGTGTGTTTGTTGCGTGTGTGTGTATGCGTGTGTGTGTGTGTGTGTGTGTGTGTGTGTGTGCGTGTATGTGTGTGTGTGTTGTCTCCTAAGTGTGTTTTTTGGGTCAGACACACACGGAGAGGGGAAACTGCAGACACAAACCCTTACCACCCCCTTACAGACATTGCACTAGGACAGGAGGGGTGATGGGTGGGGGTTGAGGGGTGGAGGTGGGGGAGGGGTGGCGTGGAAAGAGGGTGGAAGAAGGAGGAGGGTGAGGGGGACAGGGAGAGGATGGAGTTATCACAGGAGAGGGAAGGTGTGGAGGGGGTTATCACAGACAGGGCAGGCGGGAAAATCGCCTTAATTCACGCCTACCCCTCCTCCGACCCCCTTTAGCCCCCTCCCTCACGGCTCTCTCTCTCTCTGATCCCTCTGCACACACTTCCTGGCTAGCCAGTGGTCATTGATTCCTTCCTTCCTCTCTGTCTCTTTCTCTGTCTCTCTATCTCTCTCTCTCTCTCTCTCTTTCTCTGTCTCTGTCTCTGTCTCTGTCTGTCTCTCTTTCTCTGTCTCTCTTTCTGTGTCTCTGTCTCTCTCTGTCTCTCTCTCTTTCTCTGTCTCTGTCTCTCTCTTTTCTCAGTCTCTCTCTGTCTCAGTCTCTCTCTTTCTCTGTCTCTCTCTCTCTCTCTCTCTCTCTCTCTGTCTGTCTGTCTGTCTGTCTGTCTCTCTCTCTCTCTGTCTGGCTCTCTCCCTCTGTTTGCGTGTGAAGAAGTGGGGTGGGAGGTAGGGGGTGTGTGTGGGGGGTGGGGTGGGGGGGGGGGGCGGGGGGTGGTTGGGGCGGGGGGGTGTAGGTGGTTGTGAGTATGTGAATGTGTTTCCTTTATCACATTTTACAATAATGATGATGATGATGATGATTTTTTTATTATTACTTAGTAGTAGTAGTAGTAGTAGTTTTTGTTGTATTTACCAGCATTGTTATTGTTGTGTCTTATCGTTATCATTGTCATTGTTATCACAAGGACGGGCTAGAAGACTAGGCAATGCTTGAAATATTTATCCGTGAGTAAACAAGATTTTGAATCTCTCTCTCTCTCTCTCTCTCTCTCTCTCTCTCTCTCTCTCTCTCTCTCTGTCTATCTCTCTCTCTCTTCCAGATTCCAGAATCCAGATTCTCAGTGTTGGCCGCGGGGCATTAACCACTCAACCACCGCCCGCCCGGGACTGGTCATTAGGGTTTGTGTAATCGTTAACACATTCGGTTGTTTGTTTTGTTTTTTGGTTTTGTTACTGTTGTTGTTTTGACAAAGGGGCAGGTCACTGTTGATTGCTACACACATTGCAGCTTACATCGCCTTGATGGCATGGGGGGGTGGGGGGGGGGGGGGGGGGGGGGGGAAGTTCCGATGTGTGGTTTCATCCCGCGCGGCGCCATCGCAAGCTTATCGTCTGCGCTGGCAAATCATCGACTTTTTCTTTTTTTCTCTCTGATAGTTTTCCTTCCTTTTTCTTTCACATCCACCGACGACATCCATTGACCCCAACCGCCCTTTGGGACTACGCTCCCCGTTTCCTGGCGAGTAAATCAAATCAAGCTGGTCCAGACATATCAAAAGAAGACAATTATTTCTTGGCGTTGAAGCTGATCCCTGCCAGCAGAAAAAAGAAGAAGAAAGGAACAGGTACTGTAGGGAATATCTTTCAGACCTTGACTTCCATACAGTGGAGTGATGGCCTAGAGGTAACGCGTCCGCCTAGGAAGCGAGAGAGAATCTGAGCGCGCTGGTTCGAATTACGGCTCGGCCGCCGATATTTTCTCCCCCTCCACTAGACCTTGAGTGGTGGTCTGGACGCTAGTCATTCGGATGAGACGATAAAGCGAGGTCCCGTGTGCAACATGCACTTAGCGCACGTAAAAGAACCCACGGCAACAAAAGGGTTGTTCCTGGCAATCAAACTGCACGCAGGAAAAAATACAAAAAAAAAAAATGGGTGGCGCTGTAGTATAGCGACGCGCTCTCCCTAGGGAGAGCAGCCCGAATTTCACACAGAGAAATCTGTTGTGATAAAAAGAAATACAAATACAAATACAATAACACAAGCAGAACACAACTCCAAGTAAGTTTCAGGATGCATCAATGTTCCCGAACTGGTTTCCACTGCCAACAAAACGATGCACAAGGATTTAACCTGCTGGAAAACACGTGACGGAACACAGCCCAGTTCAGACAAATCACGTGCAACCCGTTCTGGCTCACCATGGACGTTCCTTCCGTTTTGAAGAGACTGAGACTGTGTCAGTTGTGTTGTTGTGTTTGTTATGTCATTCTTGTGCGTCTCTCTCTCTCTCTCTCTCTCTCTCTCTCTCTCTCTCTCTCTCTAACTAGATGTAGTATAACTACATTTATATGCGTACATGTTTGTGTGTCTCTTAGAACAACGGCAGATGTGTAAGTCGGCCAAAGTGCTAATATCTTCACCGTTGGAAAATAAAGATTCATTCATTCATTCATTCATTCATTCTCTCGTATGACCGATTTCCTCCAACTCACCAATCATCCACATCCCTCTCCTCTTCTAAACGATAATACTCAAATGTATACATACATTAATGCTCTGACAAAATGTCTTCAATCACCGATATGTGTGACGGGACATAAGATAAATTCCCCCCCCCCCCCCCCCCCCCCCCCCACCCCCCCCCTCTCTCTCTCTCTCTCATCCTAGAGTTTCTCCATATCAAGGGATGTAATGGAATAAACGCGATTTCTCCTATCCCTGCAGTTCGGCGTATTCTATTTGTTACGGAAGAAAACAACTCAAACCAAAAAAAAAAAAAATTTAAAATGTGGAAAGTCCATAACGAGGTTTATTTGCAAATCGAAATTGATTTTTTTTTCTACCCACTCAACATTAACTTCTTCTTTCTTCTTCTTCTTCTCGTTCGTCAGATGAACACCCCTGTCTCCGCGGTGAAGGCAGCTGTAGGTTACGGGTTCTCCACACAGCTATAGAGCACAGCATTAATTTTACGAAACATCACGGTTTTCTAACGAACGGTCATGTTCTACAAGTGATTTCGCTGTGTGTGTTTTCAAGCTACGAGTACTTCCGCAAAAAGACAACATTTTCTGTGAGTTTGCAGATAATAGAATTGCATCTTTACTTTATCTTATCTTATCGTATCGTATCGTATGCTGTCCTATCCAATCCTATCCTATCCAAAGTAATTGCAACCTGCAGTTTGGGACAGACAGATCCACAGAATCATCAACCAGTCCATTCAGTACCCATGGGTCTATGAGACAACCCCTCTGACAACGTGACGCTATTTTCACCACCTCACCCAACCACACGTTGTCCGTTCGGGGAGAGGGGAGAGGGGGAGAGAAATGTGGAAGGGGGGGGTGGGGGGGAAGTATCTTCCCTACATGGTCAAAGTCATCAGAAACATAAATGTGTTTTTGTCTGATAGGGAGATCTCTCTGTCTCTCTCTGTGTCTCTCTCCGTGTGTGTGTGTGTGTGTGTGTGTGTGTGTGTGTGTGTGTGTGTGTGTGTGTGTGTGTGTGTGTATGCGTGTGTGTGTGTTTGTGTGTGTGTATATGTTTGTGTGTGTGTTTGTGTGTGTGTGTGTGTGTGTGTGTGTTTGTGTGTGTGTGTGTGTGTTTGTGTGTGTGTGTGTGTGTGTGTGTGTGTGTGTGTGTTTGTGTGTGTGTGTGTGTGTGTGTGTGTGTGTGTGTGTGTGTGTGTGTGTGTGTGTGTGTGCTCTGATGTCTCTCTTTGTTGTCCTCTCTCTCTCTCCGCCTCCCTCTCTCTCTCTCTCTCGTTTGCGTTTGCTCTCTCTCTCTCCGCCTCCCTCCCTCTCTCTCTCTCGTTTGCGTTTGCTCTCTCTCTCTCCGCCTCCCTCTCTCTCTCTCTCTCGTTTGCGTTTGCTCTCTCTCTCTCTCCGCCTCCCTCTCTCTCTCTCTCTCTCTCGTTTGCGTTTGCTCTCTCTCTCTCCGCCTCCCTCTCTCTCTCTCTCTCGTTTGCGTTTGCTCTCTCTCTCCCCCCTCTCTCTCTCTCTCTGTTTCTGGCTCTGTCCCTGTCTGTATCTCTCTGTCTGTATCTCTCTGTCTGTATCTCTCTGTCTGTCTCTCTCACGGATGAATAAACAGGGGTATTTATTTATGTGAGTGGAGTGTGGGCATAGGTATAACAGCAAAGTCAGTAAACAATATTGAACCATAATTATCAGCAGCAACATTCATAATCATCGTCGTCGACATCGCCATCGTCGCAGTCATCATCTCCACCGCCATCACAATAGATTATTGTCGTCGTCGTCGACATCATCATCATCATCATCATCATCTTGTTGTTGTTGTTCTTCTTCTTCTTCTTCTTTTATTTTTTTTTTTTCATCTTCGTTATCATAATCGTGATCACCATCACCTTCATCATCAAAATTATCGATGTCATCAACGTCATCATCATCATCATCATTGTTAACTTCATCTTCATTATCATCATCATCATCATCATCATCATCATCATCACCACCACCACATCCATCTTCATCATTGTTATCTTCATCTTCGTATCATCATCATCGTCGTCGTCGTCGTCGTCCAGACACAAAAAAAGAGTCCATTCATCCATGTGCTTTCAGCCGGCCTCTAATGCCATCAATGAATCACAGAGCTGTGTTATTTGGTCTCTGATGCTTCTCCCTCCCAGTGGGGAAAAAAACAGATAATAATCATACCGAGCCCATGTCTCTGCCTGTGTCACTACCATTCGTCTGTCTGTCTGTCTGTCTGTCTGTCTGTTGGTTGGTCTGCCTGTCTGTCTGTCTGTCTGTCTGTCTGTCTCTCTGTCGGTCAGTCAGTCGATCGTATGGTCTCAATGTATCCCTGTCTCTGTCTCTCTCTCTCCCCCCCCCCTCTCTCTCTCTCTACCTATTTCCCTCCCTCCCTCTCTCTCTCTCTCTCTCCACCTCTCTGTCTCTATCTCTGTATCCGTTCTCTCTCTCTCTCTCTCTCTCTCTCTCTCTCTCTCTCTCTCTCTCTGTCTAATTGTGCTCGATCTGATTGCACGTGACAAAAGAAACTGGATTTCAAACATCCCCTGTAAATTGTGTATAGCTGATTTGGGTTATGTTTGGTTAAACCAAGACATAGAGAGTATTGACGAATTTCTCAGTGTTTAAAGAAAGGGTAGTTGTATTCAGATGGCAGGAAAGGGATTTTCATGTTAGTAATAGCCAGAGAATGGCAAAACCCATGTTTAGTATTTCTGAAATTGCAGTACATTATCCGACACAGGCAACTGATCTGGGATGTGCAAACTTTAAAACAAGGAGGAAGAAAATGTAAATTGAAATACATGTCGTCCTAACTTGTCCTGTCCTGCATGACTTAAGTACAAGGTATATATGATAGTCAGTCGTGCCCGACTATGACCATCAGAACAGCAGATGAGGCAACTGCTGTTCCGACTATTTGGGCTACAATTTGATTATTGTGGAGAGTGTCTTGCCCAAGTACATCCCCACTCTCTCGGCCAAGAGGGTTTTAGGACAGTCGGCGTTGGGATGGTTCCCAAAGGCCAACTAACCCACAAGACTGCAGCACTAAGAGCCAGCGCAATTTTGCCTCCTAGTTTGAGAGTCATAGTCCTTCACAAAAGACTAAGCTGTAAATGGTTTCCCATTGACTGGAGAAACCATTGATAATACAGTTCTCACTTTGCTGTTGGCCCAAATGTAAACTTACGTCAATCTGTGATATAAGCCGAGTGTTGGGCCTGACAAGGTATATCACATCTATAAATTCCCCAGTCAGCTTAGATTAGTGTTGCTCGTGGTTTCTGTGCACGAACAGACCATTCGCAATGATTCATTTGTCAATCTATCGGTATAAAGCATTCAGTGCAATCAACTCGGACATCTGAGAAAAACCGGAGTTTGTTGCTGATGATATGACCGCGTATTTCTTGTTGCTTTTGTTTTTGATCATGTGTATGTACCCCTTCATGAGGGGTAATGGCCTATACATAAATAAATTATCCGTATCCGTATCCGAATCTCTCTCTCTCCCTGCCTCCCCCCCCCCCCCCCCACCCCCCCCCCCCACCCCCCACTTCCATCTCTCTCTCTCTCTCTCTCTGTCTCTGTCTCTCTTGTCTGTCTACAGAAACAAATGGCGTCTATGAATCACGGGAACTACATAATTCTACCTTTGATGTTTTCCTGCACTGCCAAAGTAATAAACGTGGCAAGCCCATTTCTCTTTCTTATCACATCCATTTCTCCCCCCCCCCCACCCCTACTTCCCTCCCCCATCTCTCTCTCTCTCTCCCTCCCCCCCCCCCCCTCTCTCTCTCTCTCTCTGTATGCAATATATTGTGTGAGTGCTGGAAGAAAAAGCACATAATTTGCCCCCCAAAACAGAGAATTTGTCTTGTCTTCTCTCTCTCTCACTCGGACTCCA
>NC_134889.1:23763556-23868556 GCF_041734735.1 Babylonia areolata | reverse complement strand
ACACAACAAACAACAACAGACAGTCAGACCAAATGAAATACAATAATCAAGAATGCAAAATAACAACGCTGTGTCGTTTTCCTATTCTTCTTTCGTTTTCTCCTCATTGATTTTTGGGTTTTTTCTTTTTTAACATTTTCTGCGTCAGTTCAGAATCAAAGATCCCCGTGTAGGAAGTCCAAAGAACATAGAGACAAACGAAACAACACCCACCCACCCTCCCCTCTATTTGTGTGTGTGTGTGTGTGTGTGTGTGTGATGAATCCAATCATGTTACAAAGCCGCCAAAGTAATTTTCGATCAATCAATCTTTCGTTTCTTGAGTCTTAAAATCTCCACAATCAGGCTAGCCCCCTAGACATCCCCATGATGCCCTTTCCACAATGGCGGCGTCAGTCAGTGAGAACGCCGGGAAATATCGTCCGGACGAGAAATGACGTCATGCGGAAAAGCGGCCAATCAGCGAGTTGATTTTTCAGAGCACGCGACGCCGTCTGTCTGGACTGGTTTGACTGATCTGTTGTGTGATGGATTGTGCGTGTGTGTGCGTGTGTGCGTGCGTGTGTGTATGTGTGTGTGTGTGTGTGTGTGTGTGTGTGTGTGTGTGTGTGTGTGTGTGTGCCGGTGTGTGTGTGGCGAGGGGGAGGGGGAAGTGTAGCGTGGATGTGTGTGTGGAGGGGAGGGGAGAGAGAGAGGGGCAGGAGGTGAGGTATGGAACAAAACTGAAGGAATACAGTAAGTTTTGTGTGTGTTTCTCGAACGACAGGCCAGTTGATGACAAACAACTAGGTGTTTAACCGCGCGAGCGCGCGCGTGTATGTATGTATGTGTGAGAGTTTGAGTATGTGTGTGTGTGTGCGTGTCTGTCTGTCTGTGAAAGAGAGAGAGAGAGAGAGAGTGTGTGTGTGTGTGTGTGTGTGTGTGTAGGAGAGCGGATGGTAAAAGAGGGTGTGTGTGTGTGTGTCTGTCTGTGTGCAGAAGCGCACGTGACAAGACATGCAAAATATCCCATCCCAACCCAACTGCAGACGATAGCAGAGATCTCAGGTATCTCAACAGAGAGATTTTGGGGGTAAACTTGCCGCATGCGGCAAACTCTCCCCTGCCGGATGTTTTACTGACTGGGCCGGAAAACAAAGGGAAAACACTGGTGTGGCTTGGAACTGGACGCCCTTTGGGAGAACAGGCCAGACGAGCCACTATCCTCCAATTTGTCATCCTTAAGGCTTTACAAAGAAAGAAAGAAAGAAAGGAAGGAAGGAAGAAAGAAAAGAAAAGAAAAGAAAGTAAGGGTGACACCAACCGGGACAGAACGAAAGAAATGAAAAACGAAATGAAAAATGAAGAAGAAGAGGAAGAGGATAGGAAGGAAGGAAGGAAGAAAGAAAGAAGGGAAGAACAAGAAAGAAACAAGTAAACAGAGAAGGAAATGAATTAAGGAAGAAAGAGAAAGCAATCAGTGTTGAAAGAAAGAAAGAAAGAAAGAAATCGATTGAAAATGAAAGAAAGAAAGAAAGAAAGAATGAATGAAATGGACCAAACAGAAAGAAAGAAATAAGCGACTAAGAAAGAAAGAAAGGAAGGTGAAAGAAATAAAGAAAAACCTTTTTTCTGAAAGAAGGAAAATAGAGAGAGAAAAAAACATCAAAAAAACACATGAGTTTCCAGCCTAAACAATTAATAACGTTCTGAAAACAGAAAGAGCGTCAATACAAAGACTGGGTGGTGATGGGGGGGGGTGAGGTGGGGAAATCCCTTCTTTTTGAATGTTGTTTCCATTTGTTTTCTTTTCTTTGTTTCTTTTTTTACTATGACTTTTGTATTCTTTTGTTTAGCCATCATTGTTTCATGTAGTGCTGTTCAGTTTTGTCGTGACTACATCCCTCCGTCCGACAACTTACCCCCTCCCTAACGCAATGATGTACTTTTAACCCCAACACACAGACACACAGACACAGACACACACACACACACACACACACACACACACACACACACACACACACAGACACACACAGACACACACACACACACACACACACACACACACACACACACACACACACACACACACACACAAACAAACACACACACACACACACACACAGAGACAGACAGACACACACACACACACACACACACACACACACACACACACACAGGGAGAGAGACAGACACACACACATACACACACACAGAGACAAACAAACACACAGACACACACACACAGACAGACACACACACACACACACACACACACACACACACACACACACACACACACAGAGGGATATTAACTTGAAAACAGCCACAACAACAACAACAACAACAGCAAAAACAACAACAACTATTTTGACACACGTCTGATTATAATCTCTTGTTTTTGCACAAACTCATCACAGACTAATCTGTATCGCTCCTCCACTTTTGACCTTGTCTTTGTCATGCTGTGGGTGAGTTGCGGAAAGTATGCAGTTGTTCATTGACATAGTATAGTGCACTGATAATCTATGTAAGCAGGATAACATAGTACATCGCATGGCACAACTTAGTGTGTGGTACAGGGGGATCAATGACAATAAGGTTTCTTTGTCTTGAGGCGCAAAAACTTGATGAAGTCAACAATAAGCGTACATAAATAAATAAGTAAATAAATAAATAATAATTTTATAAGAAAAAAACAAAAAAAGTAGTAGTAGTAGTAGTAATAATAATAATAATAATAATAATATAGTAGTAGTAGTAGTAGTCCTTTTTTGTCTATTATTTATTCACCTTTTTTTTCTTTTCTTTTTTTTCTCTCAAGGCCTGACTAAGCGCGTTGGGTTACGCTGCTGGTCAGGCATCTGCTTGGCAGATGTGGTGTAGCGTATATGGATTTGTCCGAACGCAGTGGCACCTCCTTGAGCTACTGAAACGGCAGCTGTTTACTGCAGCTGTGGAATTTAGTTTTCGAAACAATACAATACAATACAAAACAATACAGTTTAGTGCCGTTCAACGCAGGTGTGTGTGTGTGTGTGTGTGTGTGTGTGTGTGTGTCTGTGTGTGTGTGTGTGTGTGTGTGTGTGTGTGTGTGTGTGTGTGTGTGTGTGTGTGGCGGGGAGGGCAGGTTGGGGGGCGGGATGTCAGTTTTTATTTCTAGGAAGTGTCGGAGAGTACGAAGAGTTCCAGATACGCTACACCATATAATTACGGCTATCTGCTGTAACATAATATACATATCTAAGCAAGCAGATACCCGACGTCAGCAGAAATCCAGCACTCTGATAAGTAAGACCTGGAGTTCAACAAGGAGCTGTGCCACAATGTAGAACAACACACGAGAACACAGGTCTGTGATGGCCTAGAGGTAACGCGTCAGCCTAGGAAGCGAGAGAATCTGATCGCGCTGGTTCGAATCACGGCTCAGCCACCGATATTTTCTCCCCCTCCACTAGACCTTGAGTGGTGATCTGGACGCTAGTCATTCGGATGAGACGATAAACTGAGGTCCCGTGTGCAGCATGCACTTAGCGCACGTAAAAGAACCCAGGGTTGTTCCTGGCAAAATTCTGTAGAAAAATCCACTTCGATAGGAAAAACAAATAAAACTGCACGCAGGAAAAAATACAAAAAAAATGGGTGGCGCTGTAGTGTAGCGACGCGCTCTCCGTGGGGAGAGCAGCCCGAATTTCACACAGAGAAATCTGTTGTGATAAAAAGAAATACAAATATACAAATATACCCTTTTCGCTCTTCCTCCGTCCTCTCTTCTCTAGTGTCCATGGTGAAAGGGAACAGAGACCTGGCTGATCCAGCACTCTTCGCGGGGGACTGACTGGTCAGACGTTCTCACTTTGGTCCTCTAGTGGAGTGGACACACACAGAGATGGAAAGGCCATTGGTTCAGACACTACCCTCTCTTACTTTTTGTCCCGAGGGGGGAGGGAGGGGACATAGATAGACAGAGTGACCATTTCTGACTGTCAGTCTCTCTCACTTTTTGACGTCTAGGAAAGAGTACAATATATTTGATAGAATGACCTTGATCCATACACTGTTGATTCAGCCAGTGTACGACGGGCGCAATAGCCGAGTGGTTAAAGCGTTGGACTTTCAATCTGAGGGGCCCGGGTTCGAATCACGGTGACGGCGCCTGGTGGGTAAAGGGAGGAGATTTTTACGATCTCCCAGGTCAACATAATTATGTGCAGACCTGCTTAGTGCCTGAACCCCCTTCGTGTGTATATGCAAGCAGAAGATCAAATACGCACGTTAAAGATCCTGTAATCTATGTCAGCGTTCGGTGGGTTATGGAAACAAGAACATACCCAGCATGCACACCCCCGAAAATAGAGTATGGCTGCCTACATGGCGGGGTAAAAACGGTCATACACGTAAAAGCCCACTCGTGTGCATACGAGTGAACGCAGAAGAAAAGAAGAAGCCAGTGTACGCAGAGACAGGATGACCTTGATCCATACACTGTTGATTCAGCCACTGTTCTTCTCACTATTTGTCCTCTGGGAAAGGGTACACACACACACAGATACGATGGACATTGATTCAGACACTTTCATTCTCACTTGATGTCCTCCAGGGAAGGGGATATTGGATTTCCGTGATCTATATGCACTGTTAAATTCAGCCACTGAATTGATTCGGACAATTTCCTTCTCACTTTTTGACCTCTAGGAAAGGGTACACACATAGATAGGATCACCTTGATCCATACACTGTGAAAACAGTCACAGTCTTCACTGTTTTGTCCTCCCGGGGAAGGTGACATAAACAGGTAGGATGGACACTGATTCAGACACTTTCCTTGCCACTTATTGTGCGCTAGTTAAAGGGATATTGGATTACCTTGATCTATACATTGTTGGTTCACCACTATCCTTCTCATTATTAAATTTGTCCTCTGGAGATGGGGACATAACACAGATATGATGAACATTGATTCAGTGTCCCTCTCACTATTTGTACGCACACAGATATGATGAACATTGATTCAGACAGCGTCCCTCTCACTATTTGTACACACACAGATATGATGAACATTGATTCAGACAGCGTCCCTCTCACTATTTGTACACACACAGATATGATGAACATTGATTCAGACAGCGTCCCTCTCACTATTTGTACACACACAGATATGATGGACATTGATTCAGTATCGGTCTCACTATTTGTACACACACAGATATGATGAACATTGATTCAGCGTCCCTCTCACTATTTGTACACACACAGTTATGATGAACATTGATTCAGGGTCCCTCTCACTGTTTGTACACACACAGATATGATGAACATTGATTCAGCGTCCCTCTCACTATTTGTACACACACAGATATGATGAACATTGATTCAGACAGCGTCCCTCTCACAATTTGCACACACACAGATATGATGAACATTGATTCAGACAGCGTCCCTCTCACTATTTGTACACACACAGATATGATGAACATTGATTCAGCGTCCCTCTCACTATTTGCACACACACAGATATGATGAACATTGATTCAGTGTCCCTCTCACTATTTGTACACACAGAGATATGATGAACATTGATTCAGACAGCGTCCCTCTCACTATTTGTACACACACAGATATGATGAACATTGATTCAGACAGCGTCCCTCTCACTATTTGTACACGCACAGATATGATGGACATTGATTCAGTATCGGTCTCACTATTTGTACACACACAGATATGATGAACATTGATTCAGCGTCCCTCTCACTATTTGCACGCACACAGATATGATGAACATTGATTCAGTGTCCCTCTCACTATTTGTACACACACAGATATGATGAACATTGATTCGGACAGCGTCCCTCTCACTATTTGTACACGCACAGATATGATGGACATTGATTCAGTATCGGTCTCACTATTTGTACACACACAGATATGATGAACATTGATTCAGCGTCCCTCTCACTATTTGCACGCACACAGATATGATGAACATTGATTCAGTGTCCCTCTCACTATTTGTACACACACAGATATGATGAACATTGATTCGGACAGCGTCCCTCTCACTATTTGTACACACACAGATATGATGAACATTGATTCAGCGTCTCTCTCACTATTTGTACACACACAGATATGATGAACATTGATTCAGACAGCGTCCCTCTCACTATTTGTACACACACAGATATGATGAACATTGATTCAGCGTCTCTCTCACTATTTGTACACACACAGATATGATGAACATTGATTCGGACAGCGTCCCTCTCACTATTTGTACACACACAGATATGATGAACATTGATTCAGCGTCCCTCTCACTATTTGTACACACACAGATATGATGAACATTGATTCAGTATCCGTCTCACTATTTGTACACACACAGATATGATGAACATTGATTCAGCGTCCCTCTCACTATTTGCACGCACACAGATATGATGAACATTGATTCAGTGTCCCTCTCACTATTTGTACACACACAGATATGATGAACATTGATTCGGACAGCGTCCCTCTCACTATTTGTACACGCACAGATATGATGGACATTGATTCAGTATCGGTCTCACTATTTGTACACACACAGATATGATGAACATTGATTCAGCGTCCCTCTCACTATTTGCACGCACACAGATATGATGAACATTGATTCAGTGTCCCTCTCACTATTTGTACACACACAGATATGATGAACATTGATTCGGACAGCGTCCCTCTCACTATTTGTACACACACAGATATGATGAACATTGATTCAGCGTCTCTCTCACTATTTGTACACACACAGATATGATGAACATTGATTCAGACAGCGTCCCTCTCACTATTTGTACACACACAGATATGATGAACATTGATTCAGCGTCTCTCTCACTATTTGTACACACACAGATATGATGAACATTGATTCAGACAGCGTCCCTCTCACTATTTGTACACACACAGATATGATGAACATTGATTCAGTGTCCCTCTCACTATTTGTACACACACAGATATGATGAACATTGATTCAGTATCCGTCTCACTATTTGTACACACACAGATATGATGAACATTGATTCAGCGTCCCTCTCACTATTTGTACACACACAGATATGATGAACATTAATTCAGCGTCCCTCTCACTATTTGTACACACACAGATATGATGAACATTGATTCAGACATCGTCCCTCTCACTATTTGCACACACACACAGATCGTGCGACACATTGATTGAGACACTTTCCTTCTCACTTTTTGTCCCCAGGGAAAGGGAATAGGTAGGGTGACTTTGATTCATACACCGCTACCTCAGCCACTGTCCCTCTCACTATTTTGTCCTCTAGGAAAGGTACACACACAGAGGTAGAGTGACCATTGATTGACACTTTCCTTCTCGCTTTATGTCCTCTAAGGAAGGGGATATAGGTAGGGTGACCATTGATTGACACTTTCCTTCTCGCTTTATGTCCTCTGAGGAAGGGAATATAGGTAGAGTGGCCATTGATTGACACTTTCCTTCTCGCTTTATGTCCTCTGAGGAAGGGAATATAGGTAGAGTGGCCATTGATTGACACTTTCCTTCTCGCTTTATGTCCTCTGAGGAAGAGGATATAGGTAGAGTGACCATTGATTGACACTTTCCTTCTCGCTTTATGTCCTCTGAGGAAGAGGATATAGGTAGAGTGACCATTGATTGACACTTTCCTTCTCGCTTTATGTCCTCTAAGGAAGGGGATATAGGTAGGGTGACCATTGATTGACACTTTCCTTCTCGACTTTACGTCCTCTAAGGAACGGGATATAGGTAGAGTGACCATTGATTGACACTTTCCTTCTCGCTTTACGTCCTCTAAGGAAGGGGATATAGGTAGGGTGACCACTGATTGACACTTTCCTTCTCGCTTTATGTCCTCTGAGGAAGTGGATATAGGTAGGGTGACCATTGATTGACACTTTCCTTCTCGCTTTATGTCCTCTAAGGAAGGGGATATATGTAGGGTGACCATTCATTGACACTTTCCTTCTCGCTTTATGTCCTCTGAGGAAGTGGATATAGGTAGGGTGACCATTGATTGACACTTTCCTTCTCGCTTTATGTCCTCTGAGGAAGTGGATATAGGTAGAGTGACCATTGATTGACACTTTCCTTCTCGACTTTACGTCCTCTAAGGAACGGGATATAGGTAGAGTGACCATTGATTGACACTTTCCTTCTCGCTTTATGTCCTCTGAGGAAGGGGATATAGGTAGGGTGACCATTGATTGACACTTTCCTTCTCGCTTTATGTCCTCTGAGGAAGTGGATATAGGTAGGGTGACCATTGATTGACACTTTCCTTCTCGCTTTATGTCCTCTGAGGAAGGGGATATAGGTAGGGTGACCATTGATTGACACTTTCCTTCTCGCTTTACGTCCTCTGAGGAAGTGGATATAGGTAGGGTGACCATTGACTGACACTTTCCTTCTCGCTTTATGTCCTCTAAGGAAGGGAATATAGGTAGGGTGACCATTGATTGACACTTTCCTTCTCACTTTATGTCCTCTGAGGAAGGGGATATAGGTAGGGTGACCATTGATTGACACTTTCCTTCTCACTTTATGTCCTCTGAGGAAGTGGATATAGGTAGGGTGACCATTAACTGACACTTTCCTTCTCGCTTTATGTCCTCTGAGGAAGGGGATATAGGTAGAGTGACCATTGATTGACACTTTCCTTCTCGACTTTACGTCCTCTAAGGAACGGGATATAGGTAGGGTGACCATTGATTGACACTTTCCTTCTCACTTTATGTCCTCTGAGGAAGAGGATATAGGTAGAGTGACCATTGATTGACACTTTCCTTCTCGCTTTATGTCCTCTAAGGAAGGGGATATAGGTAGGGTGACCATTGATAGAATGGACATTGTTTCAGACACCATCCCTCTCACTATTTCTCCTCAAAGAAAGGGTCGGGGGAGAGGGGTGGGGGGGGGGCAAGGGGAGGGGAGGAAGACAGATGGATAGGCAGAGCCTGGTGTAACATAATAAAGTATGGAACCCAAAGAAAGAAAGAATGGATAGGATAGTGGAAAAAGAAGGAACAAAAAGAGGGCAAGAATGAGGAAGAAATGAAAGTAAGTAAGAAAGAAAGAAAGAAAGAAAGAAAAGAAAGAAAGAACCATCCAAAGACACACACCCGCGTGTACATTTGCCGTCGTGTTACAGTACAATCTGTGAGTCTCGATCGAGGCCCATTGCACTTGGCAGCTCCATTACCGATCCGGCTGAAAATTATGAGTCCGACATCAAAGTGCCGGTCTGCCTGTCTTCCAGTCTGTCTATACCTGCCAGCCTATCTTCCTGCCTTTGAACATACATATCCATCACTATATATATGTACCAACCGACCTACCTTCCTGGTCACTCACACCTACCTACTTACCTTGCTAGCTACTGACCTGAACCTATACCATACTTTCCTACACCCATGACTATCAATCTCTACCAATCTACATACCTACATGCCTAAGTTGTTGCCTTCCTACCTACTTACCAATGTATCCACCTTACTACTTGCATTCCGCCAGATCGCCTCCGTAGATTTACTGTATGTACCATTGCTCCCAGCTAGATCTAGATCAAAACGATTATACGGGCACGTTCTCTCTCTCTCTCTCTCTTTCTCTCTCTCACACACACACATTCAGTAAAGTGGTACAAGCATAACAGAAAACAAAACAAAACAAAAAAGTCTTCAATAACACAGCCAGATAACGTGAAAGGACTGTCGAGAAGAATGTGTTGGATCTCCCATCAGCACATGCACTGAAGGGCATGAATCGGAAGTGTGTGTGTGTGTGCGCGCGCGCGTCTGTTTCATTGATTTTCAACATTTGAAGCTAGATGGTGAAGGGGAAAGAAAAAAAAGGGGGGGGGGGGAGGGAGGGGGGGGCTGTACAGCCTGGGTCAGCCAGGACAAAACAGTGGGCACACGAGACCGCGTGCACCTGAGAGTGATCGATGGTATATGCTGGGACCCATCCATCACCACGAGTCACAGAGGCCAACACAATAAAATGAACTAAAATAAGATAAAAATGAAACAGAATGAAATGAAATGAAATAAGATAAAATAAGGTTAAAAAAAAAACAAAAAAAACTAGGGGGCATGGGGGGCGGGGGGGGGGGGGGGGGGGGGGGGCGGAATAAGGAAAAAAAAGAAAAAAAGAAAACATGCCATCTCTGCCCGCGCCTCCAAAAGATCATTGCCTTGAGCTACCAAGGTGACGGAATAAGCCCCCGCATCTGTGAACGTGCGATCTTTGGCAGTGATCTCCCTTGATGCTATTTTGGTGCAGAGGAGGATTGGGGGGTGGGGGACGGGGAATGTGCACTGTAGTGGTCCAACCGGATTTCTTCCTCACAGGCAGAAAAGAGCATGATCGACTTCACGACTGCCATTTAACTTCCTCCATCAGTCGAAAATTTCCAAGGCTTCGGAGTTGGAATGTAGATATATATATGTGTGTGTGTTTTTGGAGTGGGGATGTGAGCAGAATTTGTAAACAGTCACTGCTGCAGACGTGAGATCAACTGAGGTCTGTAACATATGACAGATTATTATTTTGTTGTGCTGGATTATGTTTATTGACATTTTTTCCCCTCAGTTGCGTGTTAGTGTGTACTGTGTGTGTGTGTGTGTGTGTGCGTGAGAGAGAGAGAGAGAGAGAGAGAGAGAGAGAGAGAGAGAGAGAGAGGACAAACTAACAGAAATAACTGTTTGCCGAGTCAATGACTCTCTCTCTCTCTCTCTCTCATCACGTGTATTCAAACATTTCGTTCTCTATCTCTCCCACCCCTTTCACTGATTCTTTTTCGGTCTCTCTTATTCATCACTTGTAAACAATTATTCGTGTGTCCGTGCTTTATGTTTATGCTGGTTTGAAGCAATGATATTTTTTCTTCGTGCTTAATGTTCTTTCTCTATTTTTCTTTGATTTCCCCATCCTCCCGTCCCCGACCGCCAACCCCCCTCTGCACCCTGTCTTTCCCTCCGATGTCTCTTTCACTTTACTTCCAAAACTTAACGCCAACTCTCTGTCTGTCTGTCTTTCCTTCCAGTCCCTCACTTCAAGTTCCCCCTCCCTCATTCCTTTTTGACTTCCGAAACTTTAAAGCCAGCGATCGACATTACTCTGCCATGACCTTTCCCAGCCGAGACGATCAAAGCTAACCAGCAACCGAAGGCCACACACCCAATTAAGCGGTGACTGACAGCATGCCGGGGTCACCGAGCCTGTCACCGCGCGGGTCACGAGGAGGTCAAGACCGGAAAGGGAAACGCGTCACTCCGAGTGCCGCTCTGCTACTTGGGAAATCAGAAGCGCGGAATAATCCCATTTTCGCACGCAAAGATCTGTAGCCGTAGAACGTTACAGTGGTCTCCCTTGATGCTATTCTGGTGCCAGAGCGTGGATTTTTGACGCACTTTGTACCGGTCTGGTGATTTTGGCCCAAGAGCTGGCCTCGGTGTCGGGTTGGGTAGGAGAGCGTGAGTCAATCTTTTGGTCGCTTATGGCGCAGCCGGCGACTGGCAGAGGGCACTATGATCACACACACACACACACACACACACACACACACACACAGAGGGAGAGAGAGAGAGAGAGAGAGAGAGAGATACAATTATATATTTGATTTTATACACACACACACACACACACACACACACACGAATGCACACACACCACTGAACAGACTGACACTGATACACACACTGTGCGCCACACACATGCACACACACACACACACACACACACGAGCCCGGTCACACAGCACACACACACACGCGCGCGCGCGCGCACACACACACACACACACACACACTCACACACACATACACACACACTGATCGTGTTGAAATGCATTTCGTGCTAAATCAGGAAAATAAACTGAGAAAAAAATCCAGCTCAGATGAAATTCAAGCATCAGTCTAAACTAAAAGACATAAAGCTGACTTTGGCGATCCCATTTAAGAGGATCTATCTACTCACAACCAGTTACATCAAACTGAGAAGACATAGTTATAGTCAACTTCAATAATACCATCCAGCAATCTGCATTAAAATTGTGTTGGACGCTGAAATACACAATCTATGTAAATGACCTTTGTGAAGTCAAAAGAGACACTTCAAGGGGAATATTATGTGTTGCGGGAACACTGATTTGTGAGGCCGAAAATAAGAAAAGTAGACAAAGACAGAAGAGAAAATGACAATCGGATGATGATGATGGTGAAGCACTGCACCTGTAATGGCAGAAATAAAGATAGTGGTTAGGAAAAGGTAGCCCAAAGTCTCCAGAAGATGCATGCTGTATTTGAAAAATCCTCAAGGGCGCCATGCATCCTCTTGGAAGGGTAACTTTGATGATTCACTGACGTGATGCCAAGAGCTGCATAGTATTTCAAGGGATTGATCAGATTTCCTTAATGGTAGATGGGAATGTAAGAACTTACAACTGCAAATTTGCCCAGATTTGCAAGATTTTTTAAATGCAAAACCCTCTGTCCATTGCAGTCATAATCATTTGCCAATTTGTGGGGGGAAAAAAGAAAAAAAAAGGAACACAGCAAACAGGTCATCAGGTGGATCGTCATGGATGCTAAAGTTTGAGATCCATGAACTTGGATCACTTGATGCAGAGCACGTTCGATTTACTTGATAGCCAAATGGACTACATCATAAATTCTGAACAAGCAAAACTCTCTGGGGTGGGGCCAATAAAGGGGAGATTTGCCAACCCTGCGGAGCGCCTCCTGGCTCTTGGGGAAAACCAAGGGAAAGAATAATCCTATCTTCACATGCGAGGTCTGGAACAGTGATCTCCCTTGATTGTATTTTATTTTGATGAGTAGTTTCTTCTGCTCATTGTGCGGTCAGTTTAGCCAGTGCAGCATGTGTTGGTCTTGGGCACACAATGAATATGTCTGTGGCCAGTTATTTAACGTCTGAATCCACTAGTGAATGTCTGACAATATTCTGGGGGTTTTTTCTTTCTAATTTTGGGTTGTTTCTGCTTGTTGGTTTTTTGGGGTTTTTTTTAGTCTTCCAATGGCATTGCCTTTAACCCAGGATGATCACAGTTCTTTACTGATGCAGTGTACTGCAGTGTTTCCGAGGCAGTGTTTCCGAGGAGGCTGTTTGCTGATTCATCTCTCCTGAATATCAGAAGCATATCATCGTCTCCCTTTCATGAATTTCCAGCTCCTGAAAATGTTCCAAGTACAGCCATACTGATTTATGGGCAGCCCAGCAATGCAATACTAAATCTACCAAAACAGCACAAAACAATTATTATACAATGCACAAACCATTCACACTTGACATCTTTTTGTATAGTGAGAGTGTGTGCATGCATGTGTATCTTTGAATCAGCGTAATAGTTCCAACATCGAGTCATTTCAGTGAACATTTTCACTTTTTTTTTCCAATCCTGTTGACAAATGGGGTATCCTACCATCCATCTTAAAGACATTTTTTTAAGCCAAGGTCATGTCACTGACTCTGTTCTGTTCCAAATGAATGCTTGAGCTAAAGGTCTCGCTCACTTCTTAGAAATATGTGTGCTTTCTTTCTCTGATATTTTCATCAGAATCAAAGTTTGTCCATTCCTGCCACAGGTAACCCTGGATCAAAGCAGTTTCAAACACTCAGTCCGTCTGCACATTGTGTTAATTAAGTCATACAAGTGCTCCAATCGACTGCTTCCAAACCTGCAGGAATTTTGATAGATAATTCCATCTGGTGAAAATGTGGAACCAAATTTGCTCCTTTGTCTGATCCATTTTTACCAACCTCTGATGATTACTTAGGAATTTTCCCCATAAAATTATGTTTAACTAAATATACATACTGTGACCTGCTACTTGTAAAAGTGAAGACACCTGGAGGAATACAATTCCTGTCCTGTATGAATACACTGGTCTGTTATATTGGCCTGTCTTTAGTGTCTTATTTATGGAAAAAAAAAATCAAATTAGTGAAAACATAAAAAATTCAGTATCACCACACATTTTTTTTTTGTAACTGTGCTTGTTAATGAAGGACTGGCAAATTTTACTTACATTTCTATGAAGTATTCATGCAAAAACATAGCACTTGTCAATATTCTTGGACAGGGCACTTGTACTAATAGCTCTGGTCTCAGTATCAGTAGCTGAAGGAGGCGTCACTGCGTTTGGACAAATGAAAATCCATATACACTACACATCTGCCAAGCAGATGTCTGACCAGCAGCATAACCCAACGCGCTTCAAGCCTTCAGAAAAAAGGGGAAAAAAGAGAAAAAAAAGTGTGTATGTGTATCTACCAGTATCCATTTGCAAATATTTGTATGAGTCTACCTTTGTGGTTAGCGCTTGCGAGTGTGTAACTCAGTGTGTGTGTGTGTGTGTGTGTGTGTGTGTAGTTGGTAAACATGAGGGACAACTCTGCTGACACAACAAAGAAGCAGAAAGGATAATAAAAAGGAACAAAGTTGAGAAAAGTCTGTTGTCAAAAACGCAGTTTTTACTCACCGTCCACAACATACATGCACATACATTTTGTCATCAACATTAATTTGCGATGCACAATCATAAACTTGCAATGCATGCAATACACACTTTCTTCCTTAACAATTAAAGTACATAACAAACAAAAAATGCACTCTTCACATTTTCTCTCCAATTTTCTCACTTCAATAAATCTAACAGTCATAAAGTTACGCCGAATTCACAGAAAACAGACGATTATCAATTCATTGAACGTTTCACTGTGAGTGACAACATCAAAGCAGAAATGCTCACAAAATCCGAACATATGTGCCAATACTGAACACATTCATTTCAATATTGTTTGTGTCAGGTGTCAAAACTGCTTCACATGTCACAGACACACTCACAGACAACAACAAAATGATGATGGAAATAATTGGATGTATTTCCAAGTAGGCTTTTTTACCTGCGTGACAAATTTATACCTGCCATATGGGATACTATACCAATTACATATATCATATATAAACAATTCAACACTGGTGGAGGGAGTTAAGAACCCAAACTCTTCTCCCCACCCCCGCTCCCCTCCCCCCCCTGCATGTACAATTCATTCTTCATGTCAAAATGTTTGACACATAAATACAGTACAAAAAAGTTTGTTGTTTTTTTTAACTAAAAGGTGACCGAAAACATTTTGGATTATTTTTTTTTTTTAAAGAAAAAAAAGAAAAAAAAAAAGAGCAAAATGTTATTGTGTGGTATAAATTATAGATTGACAGAAAACGAAACAAACAGATTCCACACATACACGTCTCGCTCCACATCCATCTGATCTCTCTCCATGGTCACTCATTCAAACAGTTCAAACACCCATCACGCTCATTCATTTGTCTCCGCTTCCATTTCTTCCGCTTCTTCGTCGTCATCGCCAACATCCTCGTTCACTGTGATGATGTAATCCTCTTTCTCCTCACCCTGGTATGTCACTTCATCTTCATCGCTGGGCACTTTTTCTTCTGATGCTTCTTCTGGTCGATCTGATTCACTTGTGGCGCTGGATTCTTTTTCCTTCTTTCGCTCTTTCTTTCCTTGCTGCTGGCTTCGGAACGCTGTCACCAAACAAACAGGAATGTTAACAGAAAATATCAAAAATAACAGAGAGGTCTGATATTGTTCAGCACCTTACACACACAATTTAAGCTCTCTGCACTGCACAATAACAACAACAAAAAATAAAATAACAGCAGCAAAAGTCTATATGAAAAGAAGAAGACAAATCAACCTACATAATCTCAAAACCACTTCACCCCAAACCCTACCAACCCCCAAACTTACACACAACAAACCACTTAAACACATTTGCCAACCCACACAAACAAGAAAGTCAGCGGACATCTCAGTGCTGTGAACACAGGTAAGAAAGGGGAGGAATTTTGTTCACGTCCCATCACACACAGACACACAGGTGATTGTAGACATAAACAATAAAAGTAACCGGCCAAGAACAGACAGCTTTGAGAAGATGAGTTTTTAGACTTGTGAAAGCAATGGGTGACAGAATGTTGCAGATGTGAATTAACAAAGACCACACATGTGCACTAAGTGCAAGCTGCACACAGGACCTCGGTTTATAGTCTCATCCGAATGACTAGCGTCCAGACCGCCACTCAAAGTCTAGGGGAAGAAAATATCGGCGGCTGAGCCGTGATTCGAACCACCATGCTCAGATTCTCTCACTTCCTTGTCTGACGCGTTAACTCTAGCCTGTCAAGGCCATCACTCCATATATGTAACCAAACATGCAAGCCAAAAACAACATGGCGGAAACATTTACAAACTTTCACTTCTGAGCGAGCTTACCAGTTAAAACAATATCTTTAATTTTCTGCTAATATCATTAAAAAAAAAAAAGTTTAATAATCCAGAATAATGACTGTGACTTATAGCAGGCAAATGCTGAAACAAATCAACTGCTCAATTAAGTCAGAGTAAAGTATGCATATCAAAATCCATTTACGTGCAAAATTTGGAGTCATTTCTTTATGTATAGCTGTACTCAAAAGAACAGAAAAAAATCACATTATAAATAACTCAATAATTTTTTTTCACTTACCTTCCAATGCGTCTGTCAAAGGTTCGACAAACTGTTCAAAATCCATCTCCTCCATTGCAGAAAGGACATCCTGAGCGCTGATGGTCTTTCGTTTGGCCTTTAATGCATAATTGTTGGAGCTGGACACAAAAAGATAAAAAGCCCATACATTACCAACTGCTGACATCAACAAGTCAAAAGTGTGTGAAAGACAATGCTTCATGATCCACATCCTCAGACATCAGATGCACACTCACACAAAACAACACAGTACTGGGAAGTAGCACTGCAGAATGTACAGCTCATGTCCATCAAAATGTTTACAATCTCAACACCCTGAGGTCAGACTGAAGCAGTACTGAAAAAGCAGGCTTTCCTTGTGGGAGGAAGAGGGAGAGAGGGGGCGGGGGGGGGGGGGGGGGGTATTGAACTGACTTGCATGTCAGAAACAAAGCACAAAAACAAAAGTAAAAAAAGAAAAGAAAAAATGTCAAGAGAATGAAGGTTTTTGGCATGGAAATCCTAAAACTTCATTAAAAATATTTAAACACCCTCATGGTCACAATGGTTCCCAGTCACACCCTATCACTGTGCCAGTGCTTAGCTGCTTTATACTACATCTGTATGGTTATTCCAATCACTGACAACTAAGTCTGACAGTCCTACAACATTCAGCTCAATTCACACTGATGCCATGTTTCTACATTCTGACCCATTCCCACCATGAGAGTGACACCACTACCTACACTTACCATGACGTGGCGTACAACACAAAGACACTGGCAGCTTTGGATATGGCAAGGCGGGCCTCCTTGGAAACATTCACTCCTTCTGGGATCTAAACAGAAAACTGTACCTGCACTTATCAAAAACAACAACACAAAAACCACAACCCCACACTGAATCTTGGCCTTTTTTTTCTCTCTCTCACTCTAAAAGTGTACTTTGTAAGTTAACCCTCTGACTGTCAGTAACGAGTATGTTCATCAGCGAAGGGCTGTCACCTCGCTGAAACAGCGAGTTTACAGGTCAGGATGTCAATTGTCAGTCACCATTCTTCATTCAAACTCCTTTCTCTTTGTTTTTCAGCAACACCAATTACTTCCCCACACCTCATCCTCACACCCAATGATTTTTTCCCCTATCTGTGGGCATGTAAGAGATGGTATGTTCTTGCTGTCTTTTGCTTTCTCTTCAAATGTACAACTACAAGGAAGTCATACTGATTCAAAAACAACAAAACAATGACAAAGAATACATTTAAAGAAATACATACAACGCTTCAGTTTCCCACTGAAACTTAAAACACAAGCAGACAAGAAAGCTAGCACTGTACTCTGGTGCATGCCAAATCTGGGAAAAAGTTTGTACTAATTTTATTAGATTCTATTAATGGAACAATTATATTAAGTTTAGAATTTTAATTTTCTTCTAATTTCTGTCTGAAAAAAAAAGCACAAAAAAGCATCACTTATCTATTCTATGTAACTATAAATTTCTTGTTTGCTAAAGACTCACAGCATCTTTTATAATTCTGCCCACTACTGCATTAGGCAAGTTCAGATCTTCTGGTCTCTCTGCCATGATGGGGTGACCAAATTCACAAAGGAATCGAACGCTGAGTGTGTGCGTAGTGCTGGACCAAGTTCACTTTTACCAATTATAGATCTGCAACAGAACATAAAACAATACTTTAATATGCATGTATGTAGGAAAATCAAATGGGCATGTACATGCAATGACACTCACAGTCACACACACAATATATCAAGCAAGTATGCATTCACACGGACAAGCCACAACAACAACAAAGAAAAATAAAAAAGACAGTAAACTTATGACTGAGTGACAAAAAAAAAAAAAAAAAAAAAAAAAAATCTAAATGGATGGTACCTGTTCAGATATCAGTTATTATTTGATGAAAAGGTTGACAAGAATGGTTAGTAATTTTGCTACTGAACTTTTTTTCCAGTTATTACTAGGATACAAAACACTTTTGACTTTATTTTTAAATCTTTGTTTTTTGATCATTAATGAAACATATTTAACACTGGTTACTGAATTTTTCCCATCATTTGACCATGGAAATCTGCATATATTTACTGATTCTAAAACCGGAGTAAAACCAAAATAGCAGGAAAATCCAGTGCTATATACAAAATATATTTTAATTCTGAACATGAAATAAGGATGAAGAGTGTCTGACAACCAATACTGTCAAAGTGTCAGCATTCCCACAGGCCTAAAATCAAAAAAGGTAGAAAGTAGTTGTGAGGAAACATGGTTTCACAAGACTGCCCTTTTTTTTAGTGTGTCCAACCCTTTTCCAAAACTGGACTTTGATCCCTACCTCCATTTCTGTCCTGTCAATGGATAATGATTAATACACTTACTTGACAAAGGAGGATGAATAAGAAGGAGGGGGGAGGTGTGGAAGGATGGAACAATGCAATGTGAGAAAAGTGAGATGCAGACAGGGGGAAGAAAAAGAGAGGAAGACTCAGAGAGGGAGAGAGAGTACTTATTCTGAGAAGAGGGAGTGGGCAAGTAGAATACGTAAATTGAAATTGTTGCATGTTTGTAAATTGTGACAATTTGATTGTTATACAGCATCAAATGTCTGTGACTTATGAGCATGTAATTTGTAAAGGTTAGGGTGGTTTTCCAAGTTATTTTGCTGTTGACTGAAAGAGGAAGAAACTTGGCATTCAACTTTTCAAGAGTTTCACCTTCAAAAACTGATGCCAAAACGCATCTCGTGAAAAATCTAATAGTATATCTGACTGTTAGTAGCTCTCAGTGAACTCAAACTTCATATCAGTTGGAGTAGAATATAAAGTTTTCTTCAGTATAGATAGTTAAGTGAACTTATATATAGTTAAGTAAATGTAGATAAGGACAATTTGAGCTTAGAACAAAAATAGATAGATTCATAGACTAATCAAAGCCATGCGCTCCCATCACCCATTGCGATGATAACCTGCAAAGGTTACTGCAGTTCCAGATTTTATTTATTTATTTTTTTTAATACTTACTCTGTATTATAACCAATGACGCAACAGCAAACCAGTTACAACACTGGGGAATAAACAGTCTGCTGTAAGTACCCTCACATTTTGTACATGCATATGTTCCTAACTTTACGACAATGAGAACAGTCTAATTTACATTGTGCCTTTCCATGTAAAATATGCTCAATCTCCCATGCATTTATACACTAAAAGGGCAAATTACAAACATAACCCAACACTGAAAACCAACCAAACATTAACAGTTACTTGTGTTCATGTACACACACAAAACAATCATGCACAACACTCATCATAGTTCATACATTAACATCATATTAATTATCAAATATCACAACCATTTGCTGATATGTAGTACCAGTGATAATAGATTTTTTTTTTTTTAATTATTGCTGATTGCCTGGAGAATTTTGAATATCAGTGTGTAATTAAATATTAATAAATTATAATACCAAGAATAACATACTATCAATCTTTTATTGTTTAGAAAAAAAACTAGCCTCATTCGATCTGTGACTAGTTAGCTTAAGTTTTTTCATTGTCATGTACATGTACTGATCTTTATCGACTGTCATACATTAAATGATTAATCTTTCTCATACTCACCGACATTCGGAATTTTTTAATGATTTCACAAACAAAAATATTTCCAAAATCACAGAACAGATATACCGGTAAATAGAAATGCTGATCAATATGCGTCTAAGTTGATTATATTTAGCAAGAAAATGATTCAACAAAAAGGACAGGATCGTGACAAACAATGCTTTGCACGCACCAGCACGACTTACGATGGTGGCATGGTACATTTAGCAACCATTTTGGCGCGTGGTGAGTACAAAACCTTGGTATTTTCATTGAAAATAGAATAATTGCAAATTTATGTATATTTTGAAATTGACATACTGAATAAAAAAAATCAAATTAACTTATGTAGTATATTGAATTTTGGAGCAAAAGTATACAAGATAACAAAATTATTTTTTCAATTTGTTACGGAAGTTAACCTTTCCAACATTTTTAGATAAAATAGAGGAGTACGCATGCGCAGAAACATCACATTTACAGGTTCATTGAAACCAAGAATCAGTTTCCCCTTTGGTGAGTATTTACCTTCTTAGGCATTCATCGAACTAAGAATGACCGTATAATATTGTAAACCTTTGGATGGATTTAATGTTTTGGTAGCTGTATAGCTAATTCGAAGTTATCTGAGCTGAATGAACATGTCCAGAGAACATACGGCTTCGATTGGTCAGTCTTCAGTCAATGTGTTCCTAACACTGTAACAGTAGCCTATGGTTTGTAAAGTCTTTGATCTTGTTGTCAGACATGTCGTGTAAACTTGCCCTAGTTGGACATTGATCATTCCTCAGCATTGTAGGCAGAAGTGCCTATCCCAGACGACTACAAAACTGTCTGACATAGCGTAAAGCTTTATTTAAGTGAATCTGTTTAGTGATGTCATATATCATATATCATATCATATATCGTTGCAGACCTGTATTTAGGCTTCTCAGCCTTTAGTCTGGTCTTAGTACTGTAAAACTTATTATCCCTTTTTCTTGTTTCTTTTTCCCTATTTGCAGCTATTTGTACATACGCTCTGCCCAGTGATTGTCCAGTCTGGCTTTGAAAGTGTTGAGAGAAGGGGCGCTGACTACAGAATCTGGTAGGGTGTTCCACGGGTTCACCACCCGGAAGGAGAAGTAGTGCTGGCGCATTTGTCCATTGCATGGCCTCTTCTTGAGTCTCAGGTTATGCCCACGGGTCGGTCTGTTACTGTTTCCTAGAACCAGGGGGCTTTCCACTTCATACAGTCCATGAGTAAACTTGTAGACCTCGATCATGTCTCCTCTGCCCCTACGGTACTGCATGCTGGGTATTTTCATTCTGGCTAGGCGCTCCTCACATGTACTGTTTGCCAGCCCGGGGACCATTTTTGTTGCTCTCCTGAGAACACCCTCGATGAGGTCTTTGTCTTTCTGGTAGCGGGGTGACCATGCAACATTGGCAAATTCCAGGTGAGGGCGTATCAGTGCAATGAAGAGCTGTCTCATTGTGTCCATATCTTGGTACTGGTATGACCTTCTGATAGCCCTAAGATCCTGTTGGCCTTGTTGACTTGTGTCTCAATGTGCTGTCTGAACTTGAGTTTCTGGTCCATCATTACTCCCAGATCCTTCTCGCCTTTTGATGCTTCTAACACCACTCTCTCATCGCTGTTGTGTAGTCTCATGTTGTACTCAGCTTTGGGGTTATTGTGCCCTAGATGTAGGACCTTGCACTTTAATGCGTTGAAGTGCAGTTGCCAGAGATCAGCCCAGCTGACAAGGTTGTCAAGGTTCTGTTGGATCTTATCTCTCTTACTTTCTATTTCCACCGAGTCGTACACTTTCGTGTCATCTGCGTACATTTCACAGAAGCAGTAGACCATTTCCGGCATGTCATTTATGAAGAGGACAAACAGCACTGGGCCCAGAACACTAATGTACCATGTGTTTCCTTTCTCAAGTTTATTGTTTTCTATCACTGTACACTTGTAGCTAGCTAGTTCAAATTGATTGATATTAGACTGTTACATACTTGCAATAAACATTTGATGCTTATGGATTATTCATTTCATTTTCCGAGATGTACATGAATGGTTAGAGCACAACATGTTCACTGATTCAGTCTGAGTGTCTGGGTTCTTCATGAGGGCCCTCATCAACATGTCTACAGTCTAGCATTCATTTTCTAATGGGTTAAGGCTGGAGATAATTCCAATTTTCCAAGTCAATAGACCTGCAGACCTGTTAGTGCCTGCACCCCCATTGTGTATACGTATAGGCATGCACTATGCAGATCAAATGCACACATGAAAGATTCTGAAATCCAAGCTGGTGACAATGGGAATGGACCCAATGTCCATTCTGAGAGTCAGATTCTGCCAAAGCATGATCACTTTTTGTGCTTCTCAAAAATGGGCAGGTGTCAGACATCAATCAAAACATCACCAAAGTCTATTTGAAATATGTTCTATGTTGCATGTTCATATCCATTACTGTAGAACAATAGAAGAGATGATTTATAATCATGTTTTTCATTGTATTTTGCAGAAACTAGTACAGGTAACAGAATTAGGTAGTCAACATGAGCAGCTCTGAGGAAGTGTCCTGGATCTCCTGGTTTTGTGGTCTGAGAGGAAATGAGTTCTTCTGTGAGGTAATATTTACTGTCCTAACTTTTGAATATTTTCCATATTGGTTTTGTACAGAAATGAAATTTGACAGTTCTGTTTCAAATAAGAAAATAAAATCTTTTGTATTCAAAATTTCAATTATAAAGACAGTCGCACACATACTTACAGAACACAGGTTCACACGCATGAAACAGAAACACATGAAACAGTAACAGACTTATATATATATTATTATATATATGTACACACACACACTCACACATTGATTGATTTAGGTTGAACCATTATCTTAACACTTTGACCACATTTTCTTAACTGGCTGACAGGAGTGACATGATTTCCATTACCTTTTAGAACAGACTGGGTTTTGCTGTGTGTTTTTTGTTGCTGTATCGGTCTTAATGTTATTTTGTTAGTTTTCTTTTGTTTTTTTTGTTTTTTTTTTTTGCTTTTTTTTTTCATGAGTGTAGGTTGAGGGGCTTTGCCGAAGTATCAAGAGGTTTTCTCCATTAGGAAGAGATTTGTTCTGCAAACTTGAAGTATTGCACAGGATTTGAAGTTTAAAGCGTAGCTGCTTCTGCCACAGGTGGATGAGGACTACATTCAGGACAAGTTCAACCTGACTGGGCTGAACGAGCAGGTGCCTCACTACCGACAGGCACTAGACATGATTCTGGACCTGGAGCCTGGTCAGTCTTTGTCCTGTCCTGTCTTATCATGTCACGTCCTACTGTGGGCTGGTATTTTCTTGTCATGTCCTGATTGTGTGAATTCTTGAACAAGTGATATGCTTGGTTTTTTTCAGGCATACATTTGTATGGTCATTTACACACACGCACACACACTCATACACACATGTACAGGACTGAACCCTTTGTCTCTCTCATTCTGTCTCTCTGTTTCTGTGTCGCAACAGGCAAATGCATATATTCACAAGTGAGCACACCATGCGCACACACACACGTCACACACACACACACACACACACACACACACATTTGACTCTCACACACTTCACACACACACACACACACACAGACATAGCAGTAGTAGTGTTACTGTGTTAAAAGAGTTGGTGACTTGGGCTAGCAGCTTTTAATTTTATAGTTTTAATGTTTTTATATGATCCTTCTCATTCACTGATTTCTTTGGGGAGGAAAAATGGTTTTATTAAACCTGGCCTTGAAAGAAATATAGTTTTGCTTTCCCATTTACAACTAGAAGGGAAGTACCATTGTTGTTTTTTTAGAGCTAAATAATGTTTAATTGTATATCTGTCATTAGGTTTTGCTCATGATTCTTGCTCAGAGAACATGGGTTGCAGACATGTGCACATGAAGACAGCTCACAGATGTGAACATTTGTACAGTATCTGTAGATTTTCATCTGCTGCTCTTAACCCTTTCAACCCTAGGGACTTTACAGCCTCAGTAGGCTTCCCTTTATACTGATGTGGGAACACACAGAAAATGTTGTGAAATCTACCAGTTTTTTCCTCCAAATGGACACGTGTGGGTGGTGCCACTGCCAGAAATGCTGTAGAAGTTAGTTCCCTTTGCTTGCATTTCATGCATATGTAGGCCTGTGGAAACCATTGTAAAACTAATGAAATGGATTACAACTCCAGAACACTGAACAGTGCTCAGGCACAAGGTTCAGTAAGTTAATTTCCATGACAGGGAAAACTTGATAGTGGTAGTTTTTTTACTTTTTTTTTTCAGTGTGCTTATACGTGCTTTCAGTTATTTTTGTGCAAAATCTGTTGCTCTACAAAATCTTGTTGCATGTACAATCATGTCATGCCATTTTGTGTTTAAAAATGTGTATTGTTGAATTTTTTTCTCTTTGAGTTACATTTTATTGGTTAGCAGCAGTGCAGAACAATAAGTGACTTTTTTTTGTTTTGTTTGGGGGTTATTCTTATGTGTGTTTTTCAATGATACCAGTGAAGATGGTGTGAGGCAGATACTGATGTCAAGAAATACTATTGTATGACTATGGGTCTGTACAAGCACCTAACCATTTGTATTCAAGCAACAGCAGTGAAATGAGTAACTTTCTTACATAAACAAGACAGCATGGAGTATGTGACTCAGCAATCTAACAGTCTCCTCTGGTGGATGGCATCAGGGTAACCTGACCAATATTGATTGCTGTGGGGCTGCTAGCACTAAGATAACAACAGAATGGGTGTGGATGTCACACTCACAGTGACTGTATGATGTGATATTTGAATTTGAATTTTTATTTTATGACAGGCGTGAGGGAAATCATTGTTTAATGATTTTGTAGTGGACATGAAAGATGGTTTTATGTTCAATCAAAGAGAATGAGAGAGAGAGAAGGCACTAAACTTAACTGATGCTGAGCATTCCCTGCAACTGCACACAGGTAAATATAACTAAAAAATTGATGTAGAAGACATCCGGGAACTTCTTTCTTCAGTTCTAGTTCTTCATGTGACCATGGGCAAAAAGAATATTATTAAGCACAGAAAGTAGATCAGCTGAAGCAACTGAACAAGACAGACTGTATTTCAAATAGACAATGCATTACATTCCTGTCACAAGTTTCAGTGTGCACAATGTAACCAAAGGGTGTGCAGGAATTAGGAAGACAAAAACAACAGCCACCACATTTTTATGTTCTGACATGGCCTGTCCAGTAACAGAGAAAGTGTATGCATGTTGACTCTTGTAATGAAAAGGTGAGTAATTATCGTCCACTATGATAGTTGATAGATGCATGTGAATAATAATTGTGCTCACATTTTGCACTGTTTTCATGCATTTGAAGTTTTGATGTTCTTTATTATGGTTTTGATATTTGATCAATTGAATGGTATGTTGAGATTTCTTGTCACCAGATTTGTGTGTGTTTGATCTTAATGAATGAGTAGCAGATTTGACTGTCATGTCTCTTTAGAGGAAGATTTGGAAGACAACCCCAGCTCCGACCTGATAGAGCAAGCGGCTGAGATGCTGTATGGGCTCATTCACTCTAGGTTCATTCTCACAAACGCAGGCATATGTAAGATGGTAGGTAACAAAACCAAAGACTCCAGAAATGGAAAAATAAAAACCAAACCAAACCTTACTCCCTGACCCTCCCCCTCTCTTACTCTCACCACCTCCTCCACAAACTTCCATCTTGTGAGCTGTCTCCAAATTCTGGCTCGACTTGCGTTGGTTGGAACTAGTCGTGAGCATGGCCCCCTTGTTTTCAGTCGTAGAGTTGGTTCCTGTTTTCTGCTGTCTTTCTCTGTGTTTGGCTAATGGCGTCACTGCACCATTCCAGCACTGCATTGATTCTAAGGTCTTGTCCAGGGAAGATGCGGAGCTAGAAGCACCATGGCGGTGTCTGTTGTTGTTGGTTTTTGTTTGGTTTTTTTTTTGGTTTGTTATTGAGTTGATGGCTAAAGCCAGTGACTGAGTGAGCAGTATTCACGTGCATGGTGGTGGTAGACTTAGGGCTGTTGTTTTTGTGGGCATGGCAGTAGCTGAGGGTGGAGTCCGTAGATCTGTGTGGCTGCGCTGCAAGGGGAAGGTTTTTGGTTTTTTGGTTGTCTTTTTTTCTTTTTGTTTCCATTGATAAATTTGTTAGCAGGATTTGAGACGATTAAGAACTATTAGTTCTGTATCCTTTCTCTATCATTGTGAAGATTCTTTCCATCTGTAAGCTCAGTGTATTTTTTTCAAAGTCACATATTTACTGTTTGATATTATTAAAAAAACAACAACAAAAAACAAAACAAAAAAACAGTTCGGATGTCTTGTTTTCAAGTTTCTTTTTGAGCATAGGTCACTTTGACCCAAAACATAAATTTTGAAGTTGAGGGGGAAAAATCATCATCTTCATAAACTATGATTCAAGTTTCTAACTGTCACTTCAGAAATGATCCATGTTAAATTGGTGATTGGTATAATTGTTTCTGATGGTGAGCAAGTGATTAGGTTGGTTTATTTTTTTCTTAATTCTGTCAAGGTTCTTTGACAAATTCTGTCGTGACAGAGCTGTGTGTGCGAGCGCCACTTTTATATTGAGTCTTGTCAAAGTTGGCCATGCTTTGAGTTGTGTGCAATAGAAATAACATTTAACTTAACAGTGTCACTTCATTCTCATTATTATGTTCTTGAAGCAAATATAAACCTGCTGCTATCCTGGCAAAATGCTTAAAGTACTGTGCAAAAGTGATGTTGCGTGGTAGTGGTCAAATAATTACTGCCAGACTGCAAGAAATGATAATGCAATGAAATGCAAGACTCTCATTGCTTGATCTGATTGATGGCTTTGCTTGAAATTCACTATCTAATGGATGAAAAGTGGACTAAGGTCAAAAGATTGGAAAAAGAACAGTTACTTAACTGTCCAGTGTAAACATGTTTATTAGGGTTTTCCCAGGCTGTTGGTAGGTTAAATAGTCTTTCATTCATTGTCTGTATTGGCTATTTCTGATGAAGTAGACATTGTCCTTTGTCAGATTTGTGTTTATAACATGATTTATTGATCAGGTGATATCCTCAGACATTTGCCATTTTTCATTTTGTTGAGAAGAAACGGGGCATCTAATTACAAAACCAATGGGGTTAAGGAGAGAGGCTTCAAGATCACGTAAAATTTTAGTCACATGTTGAGTGTTGGTCAGGTGATAGAAATGTTGGCATGCTGCACATCTATACATCATGATTTTGAAATTTCTCTGTGAGTGTTATACACTATTTCTTATACGAAGTTATAGACTGTATTGTGATTGTTTCTTTTCTTTATCCATGACTATTGCAGTGATTTGCTGCTCTGTCAGATCATTATTTATTGTATCTTTTCTTTTTTTCTCACTCTATTGATACTGTATTCTTGATTTATAGTTTCCTGTTAGCAATATTTATGGACAATGTTTGGCTAGCAATAGAATTGGAGGAATTAAAAGCAGCACAAGTGTGTGAGCTTGAATGTGCTTTGAGCTTTTCCCTCTACATCATGACCGCTGTTTCATCATTATTTTATCATTTAAGTTGCTGCATATTCATTACTGATTTGCTGGTTATAACTACTATAAGGTGGTGTCATTACATTTATTGTTTACAATACTCCGAAGTTCGAAGAGTACAGTGTTTATGGTGAATTTTCAGCTGTCAGTTCATTATTAAGTTTGAGATTGAGAAGCAAGTTTTGGTTTGGTTTGTGCAGAGAACAAAGGGCTGTCTGGCCAAGCCTAGAGTTGTCTTTCACATGACTTTGGTTTCTGTGGTTATTGTCAGCATTGTTTGGTTAGTTACTTTGGGAAGGATGTGGCAGACCTCATTTGCATCAGTGAATTTAGTTTTACTCAGTTTCTTTGTCTGAGACACTGTTAGATTGTTTGATTTTTGGTTTGGTTCAGATATGTTTGAATTACAGCTTTACATGCTTCATGAACTGTCCCCTGTTTGAGGATGTCAGCAGTGAGCAACATTCTGTTCAAACAAACACTTCAGTTGCTTCTTTTGTTGAATTTTGGCACAGCTCCTTTCCTTTTCTTTTAAACTGAAACCAGTATCATGGGGAAGTAAGTGAAAAGGTTTCATGGTTGTATTGTTTCCCAATCTGATGCAGCAGAAGGACTGTTGTTCTTTTTTGATTGTGGCAGTGCTCTTCTTTTGGTCCAAGTTCAGGTTTTCCCAGCTGTCTTTTATTGTAATTCTTTTTGATTGATTTGTTCTTAGTGAGAAGCGTGTCTTTTTGCGTTTTGAATGTTTTTGCTTCTAATCTAATAGGTGTGTTTCTTGGCAGTCTGCCATGCCGTCATTGTTAACTATTGATATGTTTTGTGTATGATTAAAATCAAACCTCAGCACTGCGAATGAGGAAATGCCAGAACATTACAGGTTATGTACGCCAGGTAGTTAGGAATTTTGTTAAGTGGTGTTAAACATAACACAAATAGTAGGGTGTTTAGTGGTGAGAAAGATGAAATGAAGGACTCTTCCCACTTCACATCCTACCCAGCCACTGTGTATTATTCCAGCCTTCTCTGCCTTCTTCCAAATCCTGTGAAAGCAGTTATCTGGGAGAATCATGTAAGATATTCCATAATTTCACATCTCTTCCTGTTTTGTCATCACTGCAGTTTGTGAATAATTGTCACAACTTTTTTCAGTTATGGGGCAGTTCTTGATTGAGCTATTTCAGCGTCTTTTCTGACGGAAGTGGCTGGCAGCGAAACTTCTTGAAGAATTTTGATTGCTCTTGGTCGATGAAGGACACATACTCCAAAACTAAAAGGTGGTAATTAGGTTTTCCAGGTTTTGGTAGTTTCCAGTCGAAAGATGGATACTTGGGGTACCGAAGGTGGTGGTCATTGTGGGGGTTTGTGGTGTTGGTGGTGCAGTGACGGACGGACGTTCTTGTTGTGTCTACTGTAGATGATGAGCTGGAGGACAACCCCAATCAGAGTGACCTGATAGAGCAGGCTGCCGAGATGCTCTACGGCCTCATTCACGCACGATACATTATGACTAACCGGGGCATAGCCCAGATGGTACGTAGCATCACTGTCCCACACACTTATCCGGCTTTAATCCACACCCACCCTTCCCTTTCCCTTCCCTTCCCTTCCCCCCTCCCTCACACCATTGCCCCGCCACCAACTTCCCCTCCTCACCATGCGTCGTGGCCATGTGTGTTTGAGCTTTTTGTGCTTGTTGTGACTAACTAGTGTTGTTTTGCAAACAGAAGCAGTTGCTCTGAACTGTTTGAACCACATGTATACAAAGCTCCCATTTGAAAGAGAGAAATCCATAATCGGTATTGACTCAGCCCTGAAGGGGATCCAGAAGTGAACTCTATAGGTCCAGGTGAAACTCTTGCAGCTTTCAAAAATATCTTCTTTTTTTTTATTCTTTTTTTAAATAACTTTTTTGTTGTTGTTTTTAGTGTAGATAATTATTGAATTATTACATATGTGTTCACCACCATTTTTTTTCCTTTTCTTTTCAGATTTTAAAATTATATGTTTTTACATATTTTGTACTCAGATTTGCAAGTGTTTCTTATGTGCATAAAAATCTTTGACATGATGTTGATTCATGCTGATGTTGGTATGATAGTTTGAGTCACACTGGCCTTAAAATGAGAGCTTTGTATACTGTGCTTTTTTGAAATCCAGTCGATGGCATGTGTGTGATTTGCTAAGAAGTTGGCAGCAGGTCTTTTTGCTTATTATATAACTTGAATTTTTTTCTAATGCTTAAAACTATATTATCATCTGCTGTAAATGATGATAAATCTTTTTTTTTCTTCTGTTTTTACTTAAATGCTATAAACTCTTTTAACACCATGCCTCTTTTACCCTTCTTCCATCATCACTGTGTGTCTGGGCAGAGAGTGTGTACATGGAAGAATGGTTTACTAAGTGTTTTGTTGTTGTTGTTGTTTTTTTGTTGTTGTTATTGTTGTTTTTGTGTTTTTGGGGTTTTTTTCAACTACATTGAAAAAGATCCAAATGCAAGTGTGTGTTTGTGTGGTGTTGGTCACAATGTGTGTATGTGTTTGTTTACATGTATGTGTTTTTGTGTGCTGTTGGTCACACTCACAATGTGTGTATGTCACTATGTGTGTGTGTGTTTACATGTATGTGTTTTTGTGTGCTGTTGGTCACAATGTGCATGCCATCTCATCCTCACAGCATAATTTGCATGGATGTCAAGCACCTGCACACAGTTTTCAGCACCAGTCCAGGGGTGGGTTGTGTGAGTTTTTGCAGCGCTAAATTTACTTAGATTTTTTCTGGGGTTAGCAAATTCTTATCACTGAATGAAGTGGAAAGTTTGCATAATTTTGAGAATTTTCCTAAGTCTTTTTAATCAGTGCGGACTCAAGAAATTTCTTTTCGTAAAGCGTTGTTTAGAATTTTACAGGGTCTGTGGACGGAATTCGCAAAAACTTGGGAAACATTGTTAAGCATAGGGCTAAATTTGCTAGTTGGAGTTAAGAATTTTCAAAAGTGTGTTGAATTTGTGAAGACTTCAGAATATTCTACTGGCAAAGCAAATTTAGCTCTGTGAAGATGGCTTCTACAGCCCATGCCTGGTAGTCATGGTATTTGTTTTACCAGTTTGTTGATTTACAGCTCCCCGGCTTCATTTGTGAGCAGCTTTGCTTTGACAATCAAAAGCAAAATAGTTGTGTTGGCACACTTACAAATTGATTCATTTAAAAAATAGTAGAGAAGAAAAAAACTGGGGTGGGAGTGGGAGGGGATGTAGTATGCACGCTTGAAACACCAAAGTTATCCTTGGTTATTCCTTTAATGTCTTCATAGTTATGTGGGTGTGTTGGCAGCTTTGTGCTATTTATATTCAGAATGAGAAGTACACCCTTCAAGTTCAGGTGATAGGTTTATCCGGCCATTGTTTATTCGGCCATTGTGCTTCTGCTTTGAAATATTCATATTGTCTGGCCACTTTAGTGGTTACAAAGTAGTGTCACAAAATTTTGAAAGGTTCATTGTGGCTTTGCTGCTTTGCTGCTGATAGAATTGGAATTGTAAGTGTAACTTGTGCATGTGTGTGCTGCTTTAAATGTCATTTAAAATATTTGAAAAATACTTGGCATTTGACCATTACCCTTTTGTTATTTAAAAAAAAAAAAAAAAAAAAAAAAAAAAAATCAACATTTGACCTTTGACCTTTTATTTTTAAAAAAGTGAAAAAAGAAAATCAGCAGTGGACCAAGCTATACATTATACTTCAGTTATGGTAAAAGTTATACCTTTTTTCACTGAAAAATGAATTAATTTTACAAATTTGACCAATTACTTTTTGTCGTTAGGAAGAAAAAAATTCAGCATTTTACCTTTAACCTTGTGGTTGACAATGTCAAGCGTATCTGATGGTAGCTGCCATCAGGGATACTGGACCAGGAATTCCATGGATTTTATTTTATAGGCTGTGAACTGTTGATCTTGTATTCTAATGAATTGAAATTTCTTAACTAATGTATTGTGCAGAATTAGCATAGTCATGAAAGTAAACTGCAGTTGTTGGTTTCAAAACAGCACCGATCTATCATGAAAATGATAAGGCCTTTATATATGTATATATATAAGTTCTGTGGTGTATTTCACTATTTGCTGAGAGCTTGTAAACTCAACTGATCTGAGATACTTTTTGCTTGGCGAGTCTCCCCATTTTAGATTTATGATGAAAAGGTAAAGAGATGTGAGGTCTGTAAATGATGACAGTTGTGAGTTTGTAGACCTGTGTACAAAAAATATTTATTGTCAGGGACAGGGAAAACTTTATAAAACGACACATGCGCCCACTGTTGTACGCATAATCCATCCATACATACATTCGTACATAGAAATATATTGTGGATTATTTCAAAAGTCTGGTTAAAATATTATTTCTCATATTCATAGTCAAGAGAATGCATTTTTGAACATTCATTTTGGTGAGAAATTTGTATTTGTAAAAAAAACTTTTTTTGGTTAATGTTTTTGCTTGTGACATTATACTAACTCTGCTTTACCTGTTTCTTTACAAGCATGCTTGTTTTCAAAATAGCACATGGCTGGACAAGTGTGTTCTTTCTTAAAAGATGTTGTGGCTTCTTATTGGCTGGGCCTGTACCGATAGACTTGTGTCGTGCGTGGTGATTGGTCAGTTGTTATCCTTGCACACTTATTGGCTGGCTCATCAGATCCTACTCACATCATGGAAACTCATTCTTTTTCTCTTTCATTCCATAGTGTTGTCACGAATTATGTGTGCTCATCAAATAAAAAGAGGTGCTTTTTCAGGGGTGTATCCTCCAGATTGTTAAAAGACATTCCCTTCTCCCCACCTTTATATATATATATATATATATATATATATATATATATATATATGCTGTTGTTTTTTGTGTGTTTTTTTAATTATTTTGCTTTTCTTTCTTCTTTTTTTCTTTCTTTTTTTTTTTTTTAAAATTTTTTTGGCTGCTTCTGTTTCAGTTTAAAAGAATAAAAAATTTGCTCGCTTCACTGGCTGAACTTGAGAAACTAATTTTTTTTTTTTTGATAATCTTTTAGGAATTTTGTGTTCACTTGATAACTTTTTTGTTCTTAATTCAGCTTCTGAACTAATTGTAAAGATGATAATATTAATATGTATATGTTTAATTTATATTTTGTGGTTATAATAAATCATTGATACATTTTCTTTCACATGTGAATGACATAGATCATAGATGTGATTATAATTTTATATCAAAAGCTTGAAATGTACAAAGTATTAAAAGAGATTAGGAATAGGTTTACAGCCCATGTGGGTATAAGTAGATTTAGCTGTAAAATTTCATGGTTTTGTAATGCTTTTTTTTTCTTTCAACAATTTATTTATGTAATTTGTTTCCCAGGGGGGAAAATGTTATCTTAGTGAAAAATGAATTTATGTTTGGGCTAGATTAAGAAATAACAAAGGACTTTGTGATAATAACATTATTATAAATGAGATCAATGTGGTAACTGACAAAAGAACTTGATAATTTCATAAGCCATTTTTGGTAAATTTTTCATTTTCCCAAGTTTTCTTCTCTAGCAAGATGAAGGACAAAAGTAAACAGTGAAAGTAGTTTTATATGTTTCATTGATTCGCAGAGGAAAATTATATAAACTTGGAAAGCAAAATGCAGAGACAGGGCAAAAGTTGTGGGTTTTTTGACACATGGTGTGGTGATTTCAGATTGAGAAGTGGCAGCAAGGTGATTTTGGGTACTGTCCCCGGGTGTACTGCGAGAACCAGCCCATGTTGCCAATTGGTAAGGAGTGTCAGTTGTGAGCTGGTAAGCGCCCACCCCCACTGGGCACACATTTCACCCAGAACTTGGGGGTGGCCATTTCCTTGGTGCTTTACCCTTTATGGGAGACCATTCCTGTCCTTTGTTTCACTGCACAGCTCTGGCTGGGAGAACAACTACTGAAACAAGACATTGTGTCATGGAGTTACGTCATGCTCTCACTTGGTTTTTTTAATGATACATTGATAAATCCTGCAAGTATTCTGTTCTCTATCTCTAAATCTAAAATGTGCATGCTTTGTAAAGCAACTCGATCCCAAATAGCAAACAGAATTAATTGTTTTAAGTGAGGGATGGGCATTTACAAGGTATTTTACTACATGCACAGTTTTTATCTTGAATGAGGGGTTGGGGTGGGTGTTTACAAGATACTGGGATTCTGCAAGGTAGTTCATGGTACAAGGACATACTATCATGGCAGGTTAGGCTGTTTGTCAAGTTCCTGGCTTTTTGGATTCATGTGTCATTAAACAAAATATTTTAATGAGAAGGTGAAGTTGGTTTATCGTTTGAACTGAAATGGACCCTTTGTGGTGGGCTGGTCAGATTGTTTGCGGTCAGTGCTTATAGTTGAATGAATGCCTGAGTGGGAATGACATGTGTGACTGTATATGGGGCATTAAAGAAAGAAAAATAGAAGAAGAAAAAACCAAGGCAGAGATGCCACTGACATCTGGAAGACAGGTTTGCATGTCATGAACATCTCCACAGAATGTAATCATGTGATGTATTAATGTTTAATGACTCAAAAACAAAACAAGATATATATACATGAAGAACTAAATGACAAAAGGAGGGGGTTTGAGGGAGTGTGTGTGTGTGGGGTGAGGGGGGGGGGGGGAGGGTGATGACCAGTTATGCAACTGTGATAGTCAGACTTGAACAATTTTTCTTGTGGAACATTTTATGTGATCAGGATTTTTGTTGTTGTTTGGTGGTGGTGTTTTTTTTTTTAACTCCGAGTTGCTGTTGACTGCATGCAGGTCTGTCGGACGTGCCAGGCGAAGCAATGGTCAAGCTGTACTGCCCCAAGTGTCAGGATGCCTACACACCCAAGTCATCCCGCCACCACCACACAGATGGGGCATATTTCGGCACAGGCTTTCCTCACATGCTCTTTATGGTCCACCCTGAGTACAGGCCGAAGCGCCCCGCCAACCAGTTCGTTCCCAGGTACCTGTGTGCTCTGTATGTGTGTATGTGGATGTGCAGGGTTTGTACAGGCATGAAAAGTGTGGGAAAGTATGGAGAAACTGATGTACCATTTTAAGGCCTTGAAAGTCTGTAAAAACTAGTATGGGTTTGTAAAAGTTTTAACAGATTTGATAGTCCCATTCCCCCCACCCCACCCCCTGTGCTTGGGATTAAGTTGAGTGTGTGTCAGCACGTAATGCTGAATGGATCAGGTGGAGGAACAAGATGATTTTGCACCTTCTTCAGTCTTGACTTGCACAGTGATGATGACTGATTGATAGGTAGAATGTCTGGCTGATGTTGGCACTGATGTTTCCGACTGTACAGGTTCAAGATCCACCCTCTGAAGACTGACTGATAGGTAGAATGTCTGGCTGATGTTGGCACTGATGTTTCCGACTGTACAGGTTCAAGATCCACCCTCTGAAGACTGACTGATAGGTAGAATGTCAGGCTGATATTGGCACTGATGTTTCAGACTGTACAGGTTCAAGATCCACCCTCTGAAGACTGACTGATAGGTAAAATGTCTGGCTGATGTTGGCACTGATGTTTCAGACTGTACAGGTTCAAGATCCACCCTCTGAAGACTGACTGATAGGTAAAATGTCTGGCTGATATTGACACTGATGTTTCAGACTGTACAGGTTCAAGATCCACCCTCTGAAGACTGACTGATAGGTAAAATGTCTGGCTGATGTTGGCACTGATGTTTCAGACTGTACAGGTTCAAGATCCACCCTCTGAAGACTGACTGATAGGTAGAATGTCTGGCTGATATTGACACTGATGTTTCAGACTGTACGGGTTCAAGATCCACCCTCTAGCCTACCAACTCCAGTACCAGGCCGCTGCCAACTTCAAGATGCCGATGCGAGGAACAAGCCATCCTAACAGCAAGCGATAAGAGTGGTCATCGTCATCGTTAGTTCTCATTCTACTCCCCCTGAACCCCCACCATCATCATCATCATCGTCGTCTTCATCATCATGCCAGTGACTTGTTTTCTTTTAGTGAAGTCTGTGTAGTTAGCATCAAATCAATGTCTCCGTTCAGAACAAAGTGGACCTGTCTGGTTGAATGTGTGATTACTAACAATGTGGAAAATGTGAAAGTCTCTGTTCTTCATCGACCCCAGTTTAAAACTTTGCAGCAGGTGATTATGTGCTGTGCTGTTGGATTTCATATGTGTGTGTTTGAATTGGCCAATTTTGCTCATTGTTTAACAGTCTGGGATGGATATCAGACTGAATTTGAATCTGGCATTTGAGGCTATTCCTGCCTAGGCTGATTGGAGACATGTCAAGACATTTGGGACATCAGACACTTGTTTTCAGGATACAGTTTGGGAATTCATTTTGTGGTATCTCTTTAAAAACTTGTTTTACAAATTATTTCTCATCTTCAACAAAATCAAAATTGCACACAATAAGACAGCATGTAGACACTCTTCATTAAAACACATTCTCATTTATATTTCTCTTAGAATCCCGAGTCACCATCTAGTTTTCCAGTTTTGTCATTTTTGAATAGGGAGAGAGAGTGCAGTTGTTTGAAACAGATTTCTGTATACCATGAGGAAATTGATTTCTAAAGTGTTAAGGTTAACAGTGCATTGCTGGACACAGGCTTGTTCAAGTGGCTGAGAATGTTTGCAACAAAACCAGAAAGAAAGAATGGTTTCTTATTTTGACAAAGTCTTTTTGTCATGCGATGAAACATTTGAGCTATGTGGGCTTTTTGACATGTTGTCAATGTTTGGAATGGATCCAGGTTCGCATCATGCATTGTGAGGGCAATTCTTTTTAAAGTGCTGTACAGTTTCATCTGCCTGGCCTGTAATGGGTTCTTAAGTGCCAGTCGACAGATTAAACATAAATCTGGCAAGTGCATCCCCCCTGAAAAATTGCAGTGTGTTTTACACTTGTGACATTGTATTCAGTGGCACTGTTGTCTGGTTTGTTGCAAACATTCTGAGCTACTTGTTCAGGTTCCGGAGCTGTGGTTACCTGTGATGCAATCTCAGATTGTGGAACACAGACTTTGCTGAGTCAGATGTGAGTTTCTGTGTGATCAAATCATATTTTGCTGATGAAAAGGTATGTAAAATGTTCAGTTTTTGTCTTTATGGTGTGTTTGTCAGCTTAGATGTGTGAGAATGGTAATTCTTGGTTGTTTTGCCAGTGAGAAATACACAAGCATGCTGACCTCAGACTTTGGATGATAAGGTGATATGAAATAAGTTCATGGGTGCAACTCTTCCGTCCAGGCACTGATATGCTATTCTATAAATTCCTCACCATTTTTTCATCTGCTGACACACATACATTAACATAAAAAAAGAACATACGCAAGTAAACAAAAGAACATACTGGCCATGGCAGTTTGGCATGACACAAGTAGTTGAACATTCACAGGACTTGGTATCGGAAGGTAGAAATGAAAATGAGCCCACCTCACCTGACCTGCCAGAATTACTGTCCACTGTGTTTGGAAGCATGGGCTTAGCAAGTGCATTGCACTTGCACTTGTGTTCTAGCATAACGAAAGAGTGATATTTACAGAGAAACCGGATCTTCTATCTTCCCTCATCCCACTTATTATATTGTATTACTCTTTGTCCCAACAGATTTCTGTTTGTGAAATTTGGGATGCTGTTCCTGTGGAGAGTGTGTCATAACAGTGTAGCGCCACCCACTTTTTTTGTTGTTGGGTTGGGTTGGGTTTTTTTCATACTGCTTGCAAGTGTATTTGTTTTTCTATTAAAGTCGATTTTTCCAACAGAATCTGCACCACCCTTAGGTTGTAAAAGCTTCGTTTACAAGTGCTAAATGCATGCTACACATGGGACCTCAGTTTATTGGCATCTCAGTGACTAGCAACCAGACCATCACTCAGAGTGTAGTGGAGGGTGAGAAAATACTTCCAGGGTGTGGGATATGCTCCCATTTTCTCAGACATGTTACCCATGAAGCCATCACTCCACATATTCTGCCATTCCTTTCCCATGCATGTCAGTATCTTTGTACAGTAACTCATGAGCAGCTGACAGTGAGTTATAGACACAGGAAAATTCCCAGCATGCACACTCCTAAAACGGTATGACTGTTCAAAACGTGTGGTAAAAAAATCATACATGTAACAGCCCCCACACAGGTATGAATGAATGTGGGAGTTCCAACTCTCAAACTCAGATTTCTGCCACAGCAAGGATTTCTTATCCTACATCATTACAATTAATTTGTGGCACAATGTACATCACAGCACTGAAAGTCGCACATGACAGAAAATGGTGATTTTGATAAACATCTTTATTTTCATCACAAATCAAATCAAATCAAATCGCATAAAACAAAACACTATCCCATCCATTTGCATTGATACTGATTATTTTGGCAACCACTGATAGAAATATCAGACAAATAACGCAACAAATCAAAAACTGAAGTTGATTATTACTTTTTTTTTCTCCCCTAGAACCCGCCCCCAATTAAAATTCTGCAGTGGATTCTGTGTCAACAACATAGTGGACGGATTTAGAAGAACGGGCAAAAAACATGCTGGCCTCTTCCAGAAGCTGTTGTTTGTATTGAGCAGCTGATGTTGAGATAGAAGAAAAAAAAAATGGCATTCTGCCACTGAAAGTAAGGTTTCTTTCAAACATCACATCCACACACATCTCTCCCTTGCTCAGTTCATGCAAAAGACAGAAAAAATGTATCTGGCAACCAGTATCTTGACAATTATACCTAAAAAGAAAAGTCATTGGCAGTGTTTGTTGCTGTAATTTGAAATTTACTTCCCCTATTTCTTACTGCAAGTCTTTCTTACCTGAATATTTTCAATCTGGTTACAGCGAAAGTATTTGCAAAAAAAAAAGAAGAAGAAAAAAAGCACATTAATATAAAATAATTTCAATGTGTGGGTGTGTGTGAGGAGCAGACAAATCTCTGAACACTTCAGAAAACAGCCCAACAGTACAGGCCTTCCAAAACTGCTCATTCAACTCACTCTGTCCTGTCCTGCCCCCATTCATACAGCCAGCAGTCAAACTGGTCAACACAAGTTGAGCTCTGCTCCATGTTAAAAAAAAACAACAAAAAACCCTGAAGGTGTTAAATGGATGAAGACATTAATAATATTGCTCTGTTCAAAAACCAATGTGCTGTACTGATAACAATGAATATAATTTTTGTGTATTTATTTTTATGAAACTACTTTAACTTTGTAATCAATTTCTGGTCCAACTGTGGAAACCTCGAGCACTGCTCATCATGTGCACTGTAAAACATTCAGCAGGAAAGTTTGTTTTTTGTTGTTGTTTTTTGTAAACGCAGTTATGAAATTTCTTAAAAATCTGTCTTGCTCTCTTATTTCACGCTGAACTTGTGATAACGCATAAATAGGTGCAGCTAGTGCTTTGAAAGTGGAAAGAACCCAATGCATATTCATAAGTAGGTCCCTGGGACATTCTAGAAAATTGCGCAAAAAAGAGCGAAGAAACCTATCTGTTGACCAAAGCCTTGTACAACTCATCATTTCAAAGGCCAAAACTTTGGCCAAATTTGGAAACGGTGCCCCCTAAGATGAAACGCTGACAATTTCCAGTGTCTTGTTGGCAGTTAAGAAATGACCTTCATCCATCCACGAGTTTCCATTCATGTTTCTTCGACTGACTGGACTTCAAGCTAAATTGTTGCTAAAAAAATACAATAAATAAATAAATACATCATCATGAATAAGAAAGTCTCCAATGCTATTTGAGTAGTGGTAGTCATTTTGTTCATTCCGTTTATTTATTTATAGTCTGTTCATCTAAGATGATGATATTAGACTGAAATCAGTTTGTTCAAGCACAGGCCAGTTTCTAATCAGCCCCATGAGTTTGAATCATTTCCCCTTGTTCCCTCCAACCCAAAGTCCATTGGAATCCATCATTTCTACCTGTCCCCCCCAATCTTGAACCACATGTATAACCTTCCATCTCCCCACTCACACACACACATGCTCAGATCTTTGATACAGGATGGATGGAAATATGGGCTATAACTGAAACCAAGAGACTGACAAAAGAGCTGAACCGCACAATGAAGTTTGCCCTGAAATACTTGTCGCCTGTCAACAGTCTTGTCTTCACACAGCTAATGCCAATCCCTCTCACACACACCTGTGTATCACAGCTTTTGCTACAGAGGCCAGCTTCTGGCCATTCACTGGGGGTCGGAAGTCAAGTCAATGAGGTCGTCGCTAGCGCTTGGCTCGTCACTGGAGTCGTCAAGGGAACGTAATTGGCGTTCTATTTCCTGTTGGCGGAGAGCGTTTGCATGCAGCTGCTGCTGAAGGTCCTTCATTCTGGTCAGAAACACAGCATGAAAACTGAAATCCACCCACGCTTCAAGACATTCTGATTCAGCAAGGGTTTCGTTTTTAGGCAAGGTAAAGCAAGGAATGGAAAGCCAGCTGTGATTTGGAGGGTCTATGATGCAAAGTACATGTGAGCTGAATAGGGTTTTGAAGGGTCTTTGACCCAAAGAACAAAATGGCTAGGATTCGAAGAGCATATTAACCAAAGTACACACGATAGGCTAACGAGTATTTAATGGGTCTGTTACCCTAACTATGCCTAGGTCTATTCCCAAAGCACATAGAAGCTATCTTGGACTGAAAGAGTATTACCTAAAGTATGCCTAAGCTAACTAGGAATTGAAGGGTCTATTACCCAAAGTACACATATGTCACATAAGTTAGCTATGATTCAAAGGGTCTATGACCTGAAGGATTGGAAGGGTCTGTAACCCAAAGCTGTTTATGATTCAAAGTACACAAAAATATTCCTTGTTCAGGAGAATTGTTTTTTCATTAACTCTTTAACCTTTGCTGGCTATCGTGGGTCGTTCATTAGTTCATGAGTAATTAATGGTGGCGTTTTAACTACACACGGATGCTTATGTGGGTCGTGTATGACCCAATCTTTTTAAAGAGGAAAAAACATGGTCACCCCTCGAATGCTCGTATGGGTCATGCACGACCCATACCTTTTTAAAACTCTACTCTCCCACTACCCCCCACACCCCCTCACCACCCCATCCCTTTCGCCTGTCTTCAGCTATAACCCCCTTCCATCCCTTTCTCTTACAGCATGTACCTGTGTGACTGAATATCTTTGATTGTGCGTGTATAGGATGCTATGAGTAATTTCTCTCTCTCTCTCCTCTCCTCTGTCTGTCTGTCTCTCTCTCTGTCTCCGTCTCTCTCTCTCTCTCTGTGTGCATAAGTAGGGTTTGTATGTATGTGCATGTGGTGTTATGCGTTTGTGTGTGTGATCAGTTGTGTGTGCATGTATGTGCGTGTGTGAATGTGTGAGCATGTGTTTCTTCTGAGTGTATGTGTTTGTGTGAGTCTGTGTGTGTGTGTGCGAGTGCGTATGTGTGTAATCAGTTGTTACGATATGTTTTCCTTTTCTATATTTTGTTATAAGCTTTGGAGGAATATAAGGTTTTTGTCTCTTTACAAAGTATGGGTCGTGCACAATCCACACAAGCTTTGGAGGAATATACAGGTTTTTGTCTCTTTAAAGGTATGGGTCATGGACGACCCACATGAGCTTCCGTGTGTAGTCAAAAGTGACAGCGTATGGGTCGTGGACGACCCACATGAGCTTCCGTGTGTAGTCAAAAGCGACAGCCAGCAAAGGTTAATTTCTCTGGTATCTTTTACATAAATCGAAACACTTTCCTCAGTTTTTTTTCCCTTCAACATTTGTACAATTAATTTTTTTTTTTATCAGGGTTTTTGCATGTATGTACTGCTTTAAAAAAACAGCAAAAGAAGACTATTATTCCACCAACTGAGCATTCATTTCATACAAGGGGTTGTAGCAAGTGGATATTCTGTTGTTTCTGCAACACACTGAACTCTGGTATTGATTACAGACTCATTATCAAGCATTTATTTGTTTAGTGTCCCTGTGTTGCTACAATACAAAAGAACTCTGGAATCAGCAGATCAGTACATTGTGGGAAACCACAAGTATCCGCACTGTACACACGCCAGGGGCTGCTGAAACATGAACCACAAACTTTCTGCACACAAATTTGATTCACTGGCCATTTGGCTATCGAACTTATACTCAGATTATGATACACAAAATTCAAGGACACTGGTAACTATCATTAAAATGTGAAAACTTAAGAGGGGTTAACAAACAACTACTAATGCTGGTATTCAATATTCTGCTTCCACAGATTCTCACAACTCTGCACCTGTTTTGATTTCTGTTTAATTTACTCTTTCTTCCACTGTAAAAGGGAAAAAAATTCCTACACATTTCCATGTTTTTTTCATGAGTGTGTTACCTATGGTATAGAGGAAAAAGCTTCAGAACAGGAAATCAGAAAATGTACTTTCTAACTAAAAGGTATGGATGGGAAGAGAAGAGACATCCTGTGCAGGCTTCAAGCCAGTCAGTTCTTGTCTGACACATTCTGCAACCAGCCTCTAATTGTCAGACATTGTTTACACGATAGCAGGCACAAACATTTACAGCCAGATGAAGACCTTGTCCCACTGGATACTCAAATTTTCCACTCCCTGATGGAAATCAATATTTCTAACTTGATTTAGATTTTACACACAGACTGAAATTTGGGTGAATTGGGTATTTATATTATTTTCAATATTCTTAACTTTCATATCGACTGAGCTAGTAGTACACTGTTTCCCCTTTTTAACATTATTTTGTGTTCCAAACTGGTTTAAAGAACTGACAGGCCCTGAAAGAGCCCCCATGAAGCCAGCTGGACTATAAAGAACATGGTTTGATTTGAGCTGAACTAAAATGTAATGCAATCAACTCTAGCAGTCTGTTCCAGCAGATCTCACCTAGGTGAGAGTGACTCAAAGTGAAACACACTCTGCCAGAGGCTGGTTATTAAGCTGAGCCAGGGAAAAAAAAAGAAAGTTAAAATTCATTAAGTTATGACTTACTCTTTACCCGGCATTGTTGGCGAAGCTCCTCCTTTGTATGTGCTGACCAGTGTTTCTGGATCTGAAAACATCAGCAGAAACTGTCTGAGATCGTGCAGTCCGGATCAGTCAATACTTAGTAAAATCAATGTATGCAAGTGAAAATTACCTTGTAATTAATCTAAACAATTTTCTGCATTGACCAGTTCTCAGCCATCTCAGTGAAAGGTTGTATCCTATGACACAGCCATCTTCTATGACCACCATGTCTGACAATTTAAAAAGTGTGCATTAATACACAACACACAGGTCAAAGCTTTTATCCAAAGCACCTACTTTTCATAACTTCATACTAACAAAAAATTGATAATACTAAAATAAATCAATAAATAAACACATGAAAATCAAACACACAAAACATAAAAACAACAACAGGAACATAACCACACAACAAAAAGAAAAGAAAAGAAAAGAAAAACAAAAAATCCATTACCTTTGTACTGGTGGGAGAAATCCCCCCTCTCCCCTTTCCCGCTGGACAATTTCTTCACAGGCACTTTGGCTCCCCCGGCCTTGGCCTTTCTCCTGGCCAGTTTCAAACCCTGCACCTTCACTGAGGGAGCCGACAGGGCCCTGCTGTGGGCCGCCTGAGCCTTGAACGACACAGAGCCCGCACTTTTCGTCCCACCACCACCACCTCCTTTCCTCCCATGACTGCCCTCCCCCTTCTCTTTCGGCCCAGAGCTGCTTTCAGCCGGAGGTTTGGCGGTGGTGTCACTTTTGGACCCCTCGGCTACCCCATTCCCCTCACCGTCCTTCACACACACCCGTTCACCACCGGTATCTGCTGGACCGGCACCCAGCTTTTCGAAAGAGAAGATGAGGCGATCCGTGGTGTAGTCAGCATCCTGTGGGTCCTTGTCGTCCCAGGTGTCCTTCATGGGCAGTTCGTTGACGCTGTGGGACTGGGGGTGGGGGTTGGGAGGGAGGTTGGCGTTGTTGTGGCTGAGGTCGTGTCGGGAGAGGGGGGAGCTGTTGCTGTAGAACCGGTAGTTAGAGGTTGTGTACTGGTGGTCCGCACTGGTCGTACTGCTGCTGGTCAACTGTCAACAGCCATGTTTAAACAGTTAACAATCAAGACTGGCACACAGACAGGGATGTCTATAAAGTCAACAATCTAGACAGGCACACAGAGAGGGATGTCTATAAAGTCAACAATCTAGACAGGCACACAGAGAGGGATGTCTATAAAGTCAACAATCTAGACAGGCACACAGAAAGGGATGTCTATAAAGTCAACAATCTAGACAGGCACACAGACAGGGATGTCTATAAAGTCAACAATCTAGACAGGCACAAAGAAAAGGATGTCTATAAAGTCAACAATCAAGACAGGCACACAGAAAGGGATGTCTATAAAGTCAACAATCTAGACAGGCACACAGAGAGGGATGTCTATAAAGTCAACAATCAAGACAGGCACACAGAAAGGGATGTCTATAAAGTCAACAAACAAGACAGGCACACAGACAGGGATGTCTATAAAGTCAACAATCTAGACAGGCACACAGAAAGGGATGTCTATAAAGTCAACAATCAAGACAGGCACACAGAGAGGGATGTCTATAAAGTCAACAATCAAGACAGGCACACAGAGAGGGATGTCTATAAAGTCAACAATCTAGACAGACACACAGACAGTGATGTCTATAAAGTCAACAATCTAGACAGGCACACAGAGAGGGATGTCTATAAAGTCAACAATCTAGACAGACACACAGACAGTGATGTCTATAAAGTCAACAATCTAGACAGGCACACAGAGAGGGATGTCTATAAAGTCAACAAACAAGACAGGCACACAGACAGGGATGTCTATAAAGTCAACAATCTAGACAGGCACACAGAAAGGGATGTCTATAAAGTCAACAATCTAGACAGGCACACAGAGAGGGATGTCTATAAAGTCAACAATCTAGACAGGCACACAGAAAGGGATGTCTATAAAGTCAACAATCTAGACAGGCACACAGAGGGATGTCTATAAAGTCAACAATCTAGACAGGCACACAGAAAGGGATGTCTATAAAGTCAACAAACAAGACAGGCACACAGAAAGGGATGTCTATAAAGTCAACAATCTAGACAGGCACACAGAAAGGGATGTCTATAAAGTCAACAATCAGGACAGGCACACAAACAGGAAACATCAAACAGTTAACAAACCAGACTTAACGCTGCAAAATGCCTTCAGTACCAATAAAGCCTCTGGTTGCTTCAGCCAGGCCATCCTAAAGCAGCCTCAGAAACAATCCCACACGACGCTTGAAAAAACTACAGGCTGTACTGGACTATGGAACTACAGGAGCTGGAAGATGAAGAAGCCAGAATTAGAAGGTAGAGAACAACCCATTCAAACTGCAAGAACGAGTTGATGGGAGGAAACAGAATAGCTGAACCTTGACAGAGATGGAAATAAGCTTTGGAAGCTTACCAAGGCAATGAGCAATGAGGGCACAAGTCCCTGTCATGATTAAAAAAGACCAGGAGACAGTGACGGAAAGAAACAGCAAACTGCTCTATAGACACAGTAACATTCAGATTCCAGGAAACAAGCTCATGATGAGCTAAAAAAACAACAACAAAAAAACAAAACAAAAAACCAAAACCACCAGGGTGAACAAGATCCACCAGAATACATGAACTAGCCTTTCAATAAGGAGTTGGAGGAAGCACTAAAGACCTTGAAGGACAAGAAATCTCCTGGCCCTGACAAAGTTACGAATAAGATGCTTGAACACCTCGGCACCAAAGCAAAATCCAAACTCCTCGCTCTCTTCAATGGCAGCTAGGAAAACGGGCATGTTCCACAGAACTGGCGAGAAGCTGACATGGGGCAAGGACCGAACAAAAAGCAGACAGATACCGTCCCATCAGCCTCACCAGTTCTCTGGCAAGCTCATGGAGTGAATGATCAACATGCGCCCAGTATGGTACCTGGAGAAGAACATCATCACTCCAGAGCAGGCAGGCCTCGGGCATCACTGTTCCACTGAGGACCAGGTGACCTACACTGCCCTTAAAATCGATGACGGTTTTCAGGACAATCAGCATACTCTGACAGTGTTGATACACATGGAAAAGGCTTTCGACAAAGTGTGGAAAAATGGGCATCGCCTGAAACTCCAAAACAGCGGTGTGACCAGCTGTATGTATGAGTGGATCTCCCAGTACCTGAACAATAGGAAGGCCCAAGTCTATGTTGAATAGACCACACAGTCGTAAGAAGACACTGAGAGAAGGAGTGCCCCAAGGAGGCATCTTGAGCCCAACCTTGTTCCTGATTTCCATCAACAACATCGTCAGAGGCCATACATGCTGATGATCTGGCCTTTGGTGCCCAGAACACCTCACAACAGCCAACTACAGGTTGCCACAGGTGCCAAAAGTTCTTGAAGGCTGGACAAAACAGTGGCATGTGAAGATAAACACAAAAAAGACCAACTACACTGTCTTCAGCCCATCAACAGAACAGAACAGAAGGCCATGCTGCGCATCAATGGACAAACTCAACTTACTGAAGACAATCCCACTTACCTTGGTGTAACCTTCAACAGGTGCCTGGCGTGGAAGAAGCAAGCACAGAAGGCAAAGCTAGAGCCAAGGTGCAACTTGCCCTTATAAAGAAGCTGGTAGAAACTACTTGGGTCACAGACACCATGTCAGCAGGCTGTACAATGGAAGAGTAAGGCCAGTGCTGGAGTACGGTGTGACAGCATGGGGCACTAGAGCCAAGTCCGGCTTTGACCGATCAGTATGGTGCAGACCCAGGCAATAAGCATCATCACTAGGGCCATGAAGTCAACCCCAATACTGGAGCTTGAAACCATCACTGGGCTCCAGCCTGAGGATTACAGAGATGCCAAGCTCCTCACCCAAGCTGCCAAATTCAAGAGGTTGCAGGATCATTCCATGGAAGACCAACTGTCGGAGCCAACTGAGGGGCAACTCAAGAGAAGCAGCTTTGCCCACCAGTGCAGGACCCTTGAATGACAACACTGAGACATCCTTGACCATGACCCCAAAGAGATCCCTCAGTGTCAGGCTGTCCCTGCATGGGAAGAGGGAACACTCAGCCACGTTCAGTCCAGCATCCCTGGTGTTGGCCCCAGAGACTCTCAGAGTGGCCCTGAGAAAAAGTCCCTTACCCCTTCAGTACCTCCAAACCCACTACCTAGAAGAGTCCAGGACTCATGCTTATACTGACGGCTCTGCCAAGGAAGCTGTATGGAATGATGGGGCAGGAATCTACATACAGTACCCAGGAAGCAGAGAAGAAAAGATCTGCTTTGCTACCGGCCTTTACTCCACCAATTAAAAGGCTGAGGCAGAAACCCTGAAAACAGCAGCAGCCCACATCGCGGTCAGCGCTCATGTTACGCATATCATTGTTTTCCTGACTGATACCTTGGCCTGCACATCCTGCAGGCCTTACAGACCAACAAAAACACTGATCTAAACGAACTGTTCTCCACTCTTGCCTCCCTCAGCAGGTGCCATGCTGTCGTCCTACAATGAATTCCCTCTTACTGTAATATGCTGGGAAATGAGACTGCTGACTCCCTAAATTATGGTGCTTAGAGCCTTGCCGACCACTGAGGCCATCTCAAGGCTATCGCCATGTTAATAACTACTACAAGTCAAGGGTAAATTTTTTTAAAAATTCCAATAAAAACTAGTCACCGCTTTAAGCTTTCCAGTCAAAGTTTAAAAACCTTCCATAGTTTAAAACCTTCAAATCTGATTAAAAATGTTCACTTCTTTCAAGAAGTCCATCAGCGTCCACGGAGGGACATCATGAAACAAAGTCTTCAGAGAAACCACCGTGTAATGTCTGTGTCTAACGTCTAATGTTAAAATTTATCATCTGAAAACCTCCAAACTGATCAGTAACATTATGAGTTAGTTGGGGACAAAATGTGAAAGTTCCTCCCTTCTTGAGCTATGATGAAAGTATCCATATTTTTTGTTCGAAATTTGCACACACTGATGACTTGTAAACGAACCCAGGAAAGCACAAAGAGTTTGAAACAGATTACATTCAGAACGTTATATAGCCATGATAGGGCCCCTTCATCTAATTCTGTTGTCTGCCTTGTGACTGGGAAGAAACTGGGTCAGACGCCACTGATGACATTCACTGTTCACGTGAACCAGTCACCGCAAAAATAACTCTCCTGGTCACGAACACAGCTACACACTCTGCATTTACTGGTTGCAGTGGAGAGTGGAAAGGTCAGTTAAGATATTCTTAGCTTATAACATGGAAATTAGGTGCCACTCCAAAAATTCAAAACTATCTTAAACCCCCATCAGGCTCCTTTGTCTGAAATGGCTGTAAACAGTAGGCACTCAATCTGGGCCCTTTGTCCGGAGCGAGTTAACAAACAAGACAGGCACACAGAAATGGGAACGTTAAAACTGTTAACAAACAAGACAGGCACACAGAAAAGGGAACGTGTGTATGCAAACAGGCCCCAAAACCCTTCTGAAAAAATAAAATAAAATAAAATAAAGCATAAAAAATACCATCAAAAATAAAAACTTTATCAATAATGACAATCATCATCACAATCATTGTACACAATCATACATTGTGCATTCAAACCTTCAAAGGGCTTTACAATAACATCAGACACAAAGCACAAAAGAACACATACACACACACACACAGATACCTCCACACATTCATTGACAGAGAAACCACACACACACACACACAAACCTCCACATGGCCACCAACTCAATAAAAGAGAAAACACACACACACACACACACACACCTCCACATGGCCACCAACTCAATAAAAGAGAAAACACACACACACACACACACACACACACACCTCCACATGGCCACCAACTCAATAACAGAGAAAACACACACACACACACACACACACATACACCTCTACCTGCACCATGGTGCGAGTGCTGTCCCCTTCCAGACTCTGATTGGCCAAGCTGGCCTGGTACCGGGCCACTGCCGACCCGGTCCTGGTCGTTTGGCCCTGTCGCTCCAGGCGTGACACCTGGGCCTTCAGGTTGGCTATCTCATGGTCCTGGCCACGCATGCAGACAGCCAAGGGTTAAAAACGGGTTAAAGATCCACCACGCCTGCCACACATTTTCCTTTCTCATGTCTTCTTTAACGTGGCAATCTCATGGTCCTGGTCATGGGTGAAAAAAGGGTTAAAGATCCCACGCCTGCCACACATTTTCCTTTCTCATGTCTTCTTTAACGTGGCAATCTCATGGTCCTGGTCATGGGAGAAAAACGGGTTAAAGATCCCACCACGCCTGCCACACATTTTCCTTTCTCATGTCTTCTTTAACGTGGCAATCTCATGGTCCTGGTCATGGGAGAAAAAAGGGTTAAAGATCCCACGCCTGCCACACATTTTTCTTTCTCACGTCTTCTTTAACGTGGCAATCTCATGGTCCTGGTCATGGGAGAAAAACGGGTTAAAGATCCCACCACGCCTGCCACACATTTTTCTTTTCTCACGTCTTCTTTAACGTGGCAATCTCATGGTCCTGGTCATGGGTGAAAAAGGGTTAAAGATCCCACGCCCACCACACATTTTTCTTTTCTCATGTCTTCTTTAACGTGGCAATCTCATGGTCCTGGTCATGGGTGAAAAAAGGGTTAAAGATCCCACGCCCACCACACATTTTCCTTTCTCATGTCTTCTTTAACGTGGCAATCTCATGGTCCTGGTCATGGGTTAAAAAGGGTTAAAGATCCCACCACGCCTGCCACACATTTTCCTTTCTCATGTCTTCTTTAACGTGGCAATCTCATGGTCCTGGTCATGGGTGAAAAAAGGGTTAAAGATCCCACGCCTGCCACACATTTTCCTTTCTCATGTCTTCTTTAACGTGGCAATCTCATGGTCCTGGTCATGGGTGAAAAAAGGGTTAAAGATCCCACGCCTGCTACTACAATTTTTCCTTTCTCATTTCTCCTTTAATGTTTCCTTTTTCAGTTTCAGTTACAGTTTCTCAAGAAGGCGTCACTGCATTCGGGACAAATCCATGTACACCATACCACATCTGCTAGGCAGATGTCTGACCAGCAGCATAGCCCAGTGCACTAAGTCAGGCCTTGAGTGCATGCATATATATATATTTGTGCACATATCAGAGTGGATTTCTTCAACAGAATTTCCTGACCAGCAGCATAGCCCAGTGCACTAAGTCAGGCCTTGAGTGCATGCATATATATATATATATTTGTGTACATATCAGAGTGGATTTCTTCAACAGAATTTTGCCACAGGACAACACTCTTGTTGCCATGGGTTCTTTCTCAGTGTGTCAAGTGCGCACTGCACACAGGACCTTGGTTTATTGTCTCAGTTGGATTTTCCAGTCAAACTTGTAAGAAAGGGTGCAGGGATCAGGTTCGACATCGGTCATCGGTCATTGACGCATTTAATTTTGAAATGACCTATTGTTTTTCAAGTTGCCAGGTCACATGACTTATTGTTTTTATGACCAGTCGGTCAACCAAAGTAACCATCTCTCTCTCTCTCTTTCTCTCTCTCTCTCTTTAACGATCGCGATCGCTTTGTCGTCTGCTCCTACAGGAAATGACTATAAACTGGTTTATTAAAATACGGATCCGTGACGAAACGAAATCCGAAACGAATCTTTATCGCTGCCTTTCGCGAGCTTCGGCGAGAAGAATTGGCGTTCCCACTTTTGCATTAACCGAGTGCAGTTCCGAAGATGCCCTCGGTGCATGGAAGGCTGCAAAACCAAGGGCTGTCCTTGCGTCATCTTCCCGCAAGGCATAATCGCCTGACAGCAGTAAATGAGCCAGTCGTATATGTTTTCTAGTCAACGCAGAAGACCAGAACATTGCATTTTCTTGTCAGAAATCAATGACATTCTTAACTTCTTTTTTTTTTCTAGTCAATGAATGACCAGAATGGCCAATGTATTACATTTTCCTTTCATTTGTGCATTATTAAAGTTTGAAAAAGCCCGGGACGGGTGATATTTGACCTACTGATTTTCAAAATGACCTATTGATTTTATGTTCTTCCGGTCATATGACCTATTGTCTATTGAACCCAACCTGATCTCTGAGGGTGAGAACTGGATTCGAACCCAGACCCTCAGGGACTCTGTATTGGCAGACAAGCGCCTTAACCATTCTGCCACTTTCCTTTCTTAGTGCTTCATTAATTTTTTTTTTTTTCTTACACAAACCTAGGATAGGCTCTCAAGGCCTGATCACGATGCTGGGTTTATGCAAAAGTCACACATAAACTGCCTTTTTTTTTTTCTTCAGCAGATGTAGTGTAGAGTAGCATGTCATTTTTAGTAATCTATACCCTTTTTTTGTTGGATGTTTTCATTTGTAAATATTGTTGTGCAATACCCTATTGTCTTAACATGAGTATGTGTGTGTGCGGAGGGGGGGTTAGTCTAACGTCAGCTATTGGGAATTCTTATTCGACTAGTTTTAATCTCTTCTTATGTTGCGCATGATGATTTTATGCCAGTGTTTACAACGAGCCTGTGACTGCACAACTTAATTTCCATGTGGATTAATAAAGTGTTTTTGATTGATTGATTTGATATGGATCAATCCACATGCTCTGACACCTCCTTGATAAGAGGCAAATCATTTCTCTAATCTGCAGATGGAAAATGAATTGTTTTAGGACAAAATATGTCAGTAATGTTTCTTGCATCTGTGGTGCTCACATAACAACCGATCATATACCAACTTGCGATATGTTAAAGTCTCAAATCCCTGAACTGAAATCATCTTCAGTGTTGAAGATCTTCAGCAGTCCATTGCTAATGTATGACTTTTTCAACTCCTTGTTAAATAGTCCAGCTGATTCGCTATAAAAGTTGTTAGTTTTTCATTAGAAATGTGTTACATTGTTATGATTTTTTGTTTATTTTTTAAACAAAACTTAAATCAATAATTTTCACACACACACACACACACTTTCACTTACTCGTATGCGTACCCCCACTCGATTTTTTTTCCTTCCCTCGTCTAATATCACTTACAGTGAAAAGACGTTAAACTAAAGAACGAACGAACACCTCCTTGAAACTGGAACTGAACCTGAAACTCTCACCCTCTTCTTCTCCCGCCAGTCTATGAAGAGTCACTGGGATGCTGCGCAAAAGAACTGTTCACCAGATTCCTCCTGGACGGACGGTCGCGTGTCAAAACACAAGTCTCTGCAAATGATTTTCTTTTTTCTTTTTTCTGTCCTCCCCTCAGTCTCCCTCCCTGAACAGAGAACTCGCATTACTTCAACAGAAAGCGACCTAACAGCACTCAATCCAGCTGGCAGTGCCGGAGCTCAGCAGAGGAGAGAGGCAGTGGTCAGGACTGCACAATGCCAGTGTATGTGTGTGAACACTGCGACAAGATTTGCCCCAACACTAACCCCCCAAGGGACAGGATGGACCGACTGACTCACCTTCTTGCAGATGGTGTCATTGGCGTTGCGAACTAGGTCCCGGCGGAGTGACAGCTCGTTCTGCAGGGCCTCCAGCTCACAGCGAGCAGAGTCGAGGCGCTCACGGTACACAAGCTCGTTCTCCGACATCTGGTCCTTCAGCTTGCCCACAGTCTGCACCTGCTGCTCCACCACCTCCTCCCGGGACCGCCGGAGACAGTCCACCTGATTGACACACAGCCAGACAACGTAGGGGTCAATCAGTGAACACACAGCCAGACAACGTTGGGGTCAATCAGTGAACACACAGCCAGACTACGTTGGGGTCAATCAGTGAACACACAGCCAGACAACGTTGGGGTCAATCAGTGAACACACAGCCAGACAACGTAGGGGTCAGTGAACACACAGCCAGACAACGTTGGGGTCAATCAGTGAACACACAGCCAGACAACGTAGAGGTCAGTGAACACACAGCCAGACAACGTTGGGGTCAATCAGTGAACACACAGCCAGACAACGTAGGGGTCAGTGAACACACAGCCAGACAACGTTGGGGTCAATCAGTGAACACACAGCCAAACAACGTAGGGGTCAATCAGTGAACACACAGCCAAACAACGTAGGGGTCAATCAGTGAACACACAGCCAAACAACGTAGGGGTCAATCAGTGAACACACAGCCAGACAACGTAGGGGTCAATCAGTGAACACACAGCCAGACAACGTTGGGGTCAATCAGTGAACACACAGCCAAACAACGTAGGGGTCAATCAGTGAACACACAGCCAGACAACGTAGGGGTCAATCAGTGAACACACAGCCAGACAACGTAGGGGTCAATCAGTGAACACACAGCCAGACAACGTAGGGGTCAATCAGTGAACACACAGCCAGACAACGTAGGGGTCAGTGAACACACAGCCAGACAACGCAGGGGTCAATCAGTGAACACACAGCCAGACAACATAGGGATCAGTGAACACACAGCCAGACAACGTAGGGGTCAATCAGTGAACACACAGCCAGACAACATAGGGATCAGTGAACACACAGCCAGACAACGTAGGGGTCAATCAGTGAACACACAGCCAGACAACATAGGGATCAGTGAACACACAGCCAAACAACGTAGGGGTCAATCAGTGAACACACAGCCAGACAACATAGGGATCAGTGAACACACAGCCAGACAACGTAGGGGTCAATCAGTGAACTCACAGCCAGACAATGTAGAGGTCAGTGAACACAGCCAGAGAATGCTGGGGTCAATCAGTGAACACATAGTCAGACAACGTAGAGGTCAGTGAACACAGCCAGACAACGTTGGGGTCAATCAGTGAACACACAGCCAGACAACGTTGGGGTCAATCAGTGAACACACAGCCAGACAACGTAGGGGTCAATCAGTGAACACACAGCCAGACAACGTAGGGGTCAATCAGTGAACACACAGCCAGACAACGTAGAGGTCAGTGAACACAGCCAGACAACGTTGGGGTCAATCAGTGAACACACAGCCAGACAACGTAGGGGTCAGTGAACACACAGCCAGACAACGTAGGGGTCAATCAGTGAACACACAGCCAGACAACGTTGGGGTCAATCAGTGAACACACAGCCAGACAACGTTGGGGTCAATCAGTGAACACACAGCCAGACAACGTTGGGGTCAATCAGTGAACACACAGCCAGACAACGTAGGGGTCAATCAGTGAACACACAGCCAGACAACGTAGGGGTCAGTGAACACACAGCCAGACAACGTAGGGGTCAATCAGTGAACACACAGCCAGACAACGTAGAGGTCAGTGAACACACAGCCAGACAACGTAGGGGTCAGTGAACACACAGCCAGACAACGTAGGGGTCAATCAGTGAACACACAGCCAGACAACGTAGGGGTCAGTGAACACACAGCCAGACAACGTAGAGGTCAGTGAACACACAGCCAGACAACGTAGAGGTCAGTGAACACACAGCCAGACAACGTAGAGGTCAGTGAACACAGCCAGAGAATGTTGGGGTCAATCAGTGAACACACAGCCAGACAACGCAGGGGTCAGTGAACACACAGCCAGACAACGTAGAGGTCAGTGAACACACAGCCAGACAACGTAGGGGTCAATCAGTGAACACACAGCCAGACAACGTAGGGGTCAATCAGTGAACACACAGCCAGACAACGTAGAGGTCAGTGAACACAGCCAGAGAATGTTGGGGTCAATCAGTGAACACACAGCCAGACAAAGTAGGGGGTCAGTGAACACACAGCCAGGTAATGTAGGGGTCAATCAGTGAACATAGTTTTAAACTCTCTCCGGGGACCAGTCTAAAAGACTCCACCTGATTGACACATAGCCAGGCAACGTAGGAGTCAATCAGTGAAAACTGTTTGAAAACTTCCTGATGAATGAGAGGGCCTTGGGAATGGCAGGAAAACTGAGATACATTTCATCTCCCCCCACCCCCCATGTAAAACGTCAATATTCAAGGCTATCTAGCATAGAAACTTTCTTCAAAATGTATCCAGAAGCTAAGGGAGAACTGACACCAACAACCAGTTACCTCCCCCTGGTACTTTAAGACTTCAATATCCAAGTCTTCCTAGCACAAAGAACTGTCTTCAATACGAATCAAGAATCAAAGAGAACTGACACCAACAACCAGTTACCTCCCTTCCCCAGGTACTTTAAGGCTTCAAATAAATATCCACGTCTTTTAAGCGTAGGGACTTTCTTCAATATTTCGTTTTACTTTTTTTTTCTTTTTTTTCTGATTCATTTCTTGATTTATTCAATGACATGATCTCTTTTGTTTTAATCCCTCTCTCTTACCTGTTTCAAATAAAATGCATATGTTTGTGTGGGGATGTCTGAGTGAATGTTTCTAGTGCTATTGTAATGCGCACAGAGCTTCAAGAATATGCGCTACAGCGAGATTGGGGATGTTTGAGTGAATGTTTCTAGTGCTATTGTAAAGCACATAGAGCTTCAAGAATATGCGCTACAGCAAGATGTCTCAATAAACAAAAAGAGAACAACCGATGCCAACAAAAACAACCATGGCCACCACATCTCACTTCTCTCTGGAACTTCAAGGCTTCAATATCCAAGTCTTTCAAGCACAGAGACTTTCTTCATTCAATACCCATCAAGAATCAAAGAGAACTAACACTCACTTCCCTCTGGAACTTCAAGGCTTCAATATCCAAGTCTTTCAAGCACAGAGACTTTCTTCATTCAATACCCATCAAGAATCAAAGAGAACTAACACTCACTTCCCTCTGGAACTTCAAGGCTTCAATATCCAAGTCTTTCAAGCACAGAGACTTTCTTCATTCAGTACCCATCAAGAATCAAAGAGAACTGACACTCACCTCCCCCTGGAACTTCAAGGCTTCAATATCCAAGTCTTTCAAGCACAGAGACTTTCTTCATTCAATACCTGTCAAGAATCAAAGAGAACTGACACTCACCTCCCCCTGGAACTTCAAGGCTTCAATATCCAAGTCTTTCAAGCACAGAGACTTTCTTCATTCAATACCCATCAAGAATCAAAGAGAACTAACACTCACTTCCCCCTGGAACTTCAAGGCTTCAATATCCAAGTCTTTCAAGCACAGAGACTTTCTTCATTCAATACCAATCAAGAATCAAAGAGAACTAACACTCACTTCCCCCTGGAACTTCAAGGCTTCAATATCCAAGTCTTCCAAGCACAGAGACTTTCTTCATTCAATACCTGTCAAGAATCAAAGAGAACTGACACTCACTTCCCCCTGGAACTTCAAGGCTTCAATATCCAAGTCTTCCAAGCACAGAGACTTTCTTCATTCAATACCCATCAAGAATCAAAGAGAACTAACACTCACTTCCCTCTGGAACTTCAAGGCTTCAATATCCAAGTCTTTCAAGCACAGAGACTTTCTTCATTCAATACCCATCAAGAATCAAAGAGAACTGACACCCACCTCCCCCTGGTACTTGTCCCTCAGCTCGGCCAGGTCCCTCTCGTGCTGCTTCTCGCGGGCAACCAGCCTGGCTTCCGACTGGGCGGCACGGGCCTGGCTGGAGCCCAGCTCCTCCGAAAGGCGGGCTGTGTCCTGGTCCTTGCTGCACTGGGCCGCCTCCCGCTCCTCCAGCTCCCGACACAGGCGCTCCACCTCCCGCCGAGAGGCCGCCAGGTCCCGCCGCACGCTGAGGAACTCCATGTGCTCCGTCTGGTGCTGCTCCCTGGGTGACAGGTTGAAGGTTACAGCGCTTTACAAAAGCACGTCAGTCAGACACAGAGAACACATGGATACAGACCCACATATACACTTACACAAGCTCACTAACACACACACAAAAAAATAATGTGAAGTGTAGAGAAGCTAAAAGTGAAGTGAAATCATCCTCCCCTTTGCAATTAAAAAAAATGTAAACAACTGGCATTTTGATAGTTTCTTACTCTTTTCTTTTTATAATTCACTTTACAATTCACTGATCTGACTATAACTTTCATGCACATAGACAACTCTCATACATGCTCAAACATAACACAGTGAAAAGCACAAAACAATGAGCACACACATGCTAAAACTCAACACACACAAAGCAAAAAGAACAAAACTGTCAACAAGTACTTTGATGGCTTCTTACTCTTTCTTCAGAATCCACTGACATGATCTGTTTATGACTTTCATACACATAGACAACTCTCACAAACATGCTCAAAACACAACAGAAGGAGGAGGAATTTTGTCTAAAGTGCCGTCTCACATACTGGTGATGGTAGACATTTTGTTCAAGTATTAAGTTTCACATTTAAATGTTATCAGTCAAACACCACAAACAGAGCAAAAAGCACAAAACAATGATCAATTACCTGGTAAATCTCATATCTTGGGCGATATCCACAACTCCTACAAACATGCTCAAACAAAAACACCCACACAGCGAAGAGCATAACACGATGATCGCTCACATGAAAAATCCCATATCTTGGGCGATAACCACAACTCCTACAAACATGCTCAAACAAAAACACCCACACAGCGAAGAGCATAACACGATGATCGCTCACATGAAAAATCCCATATCTTGGGCGATAACCACAACTCCTACAAACATGCTCAAACAAAAACACCCACACAGCGAAGAGCATAACACGATGATCGCTCACATGACAAATCTCATATCTTGGGCGATATCCACAACTCCTACAAACATGCTCAAACAAAAACACCCACACAGCGAAGAGCATAACACGATGATCGCTCACATGACAAATCTCATATCTTGGGCGATATCCACAACTCCTACAAACATGCTCAAACAAAAAACACCCACACAGCGAAGAGCACAAAACAATGATTGGTTACATGGTAAGTCTCATAAAAGAGCAGAAAATGATGAGTGCTTACCATATCTAAAGCAATACCCACAACTGCCACAAACATGTTCAAAAAGAACTCACACAGAATGAAGAGCACAAAACGATGATCGTTTACCTGGTAAATCTCCTGTCTAGGGCAATACCCTCAACTGTCACAAACATGTCACAAAAGTACACACAGAATGAAGAGCACAAAACAGTGATCGTTTACCTGGTAAATCTCATATCTTGGGACAATAACCACAACTGCCACAAACATGTTCAAAAAGAACTCACACAGAATGAAGAGCACAAAACGATGATCGTTTACCTGGTAAATCTCCTGTCTAGGGCAATACCCTCAACTGTCACAAACATGTCACAAAAGTACACACAGAATGAAGAGCACCAAACAGTGATCGTTTACCTGGTAAATCTCCTGACTATACCCACAATACCCACAACTGTCACAAACATGTCACAAAAGTACACACAGAATGAAGAGCACAAAACAATGATCGTTTACCTGGTAAATCTCCTGACTAGGGCAATACCCTCAACTGTCACAAAAGTACACACAGAATGAAGAGCACCAAACAGTGATCGTTTATCCGGTAGTCTCATATCTTGGGCGATATCTATAACTCTCACACAAGTGCTCAAACACAAACACACACAGTGAAGAGCACAAAGCGATGATCGGTTACCTGGTAAGTCTCATGTCCTGGGTGATGTCCACAATCTCCTTCCTCTGCTCCTCCAGACGCTGCTTCTGTCGAGCGTTGGTCTGCACAGGTACACCACATGTTCGTCACCACTCATCACTCTTTCTCCATTTCTCAATCGCAGCTATTTGAAGTCCTCAAGAAAGTCATAAAATACAATATCAAGGAGGAGAACAAATAAGAGGAAACATATGTTTTCATATATACACAACACAAGGGTTGTTTAGCTGTTACCTGGACTTGTTTCCCTCCACTGCTTAGCTACTGTGTTGGACAAAGTTATTAATTAATTGATTATTTTGGTCAACCAGTGGTGGATAGAATCTCTTCGGAAATCCTAGTAAAGGCTACTATACACAACATTTTCCCTGGGTCTGTTCTGGTTTGCCTGAGTGGAGCTGACCGCTCATTTCTAGCATACATTTGTGACCTCTCTTGCATCCTTTTTGGATCTCTGAGCTTAATGTGCAAAGAATAATATTGAAGAGGTATTCTATTCACTGCCATTATTTCCTATTTCACAGTGTGTTTTGTTATCTGGTCTTCTTCCAGTTCTTTAACTTCATCCTTCATGGGCTGTAGAAAGTCACTGGATTGCGAGGTTTCCCCACTATGATTAAGAACACCACCAAACTATGACTGGTGTCTCTGGATCACTTGCAGCAGGAGATGCTGGTTCACTGCCAGTGCTCAGATATCTGAGAAATCCACAGTGGATGGAACTGCAGCCATATCAGGCATACACTGGTGCTCTCTCTCCCTCAGAATTTAAGGGCCCCCAAGTACAGTTTTTGAAGGGTTTATAAGTTATATTTCCCGTTCTGATCTTTGCAAAGTTGTTATCAAATAACGGAAGGGATGCTTAATTGTTGCATGCACTTGTTTGCTTCCACTACCAGGTTGTATGACTACACACACACACAGCAAATGAAACAATTCTAAAAGGAGAACATTGTAACATGATGAAAAAGACATGCTGCTTAAGAATTAAGAAGAAAGGCATTTTCCAAGACTCTAATCTAGATAAGAAGTTGATTTAATCATAACAGCTAAGAACTGTTAATACAGATTGGGAAGCAAAACACATGATTTCTTGATTATAACAAAAATATTGTTTCATCAAAACATCTCTATCACCTTAGGATTTCTACACCAAGATGGCAAGCATCTCAGTACTTTTATTCTATTCTGATGATTATCTATCATCTTCTGTTTGGTCCATCTTCATTAAACGTTGACTTGTTTCATGCTAATTGTTTTTTCATTTGTGTTTATATGTTTGTGTACATGTGAATATACTTTTGTGCGCCCAGAATCTTGAATGTGTGAGATGAACTCTGAACACACATCACGGTTTATAAATGTCAACAAACACAATCCCCAACCAAAATACCAAACTCACACACCAGTACCCACAACATGTTCTCTTTAAAAAGCATGAAAAATGGCCACTAAATCCAAAAAGTGAATGCTGAATTTTCTCACCATTTGGCATTATTATTCCCTGCCCTTTCCAGTTCAAAATCTCTGCCTAAACCAAAAGCAGATTCATGAGTAGAAGTTCCTTTTTTTTTTGCGTATCAAATGAAAAAGCCTCACACAGACAAGACAGACACTTCCAGCCAAACTGTCACCCTGGAAAAATCTGAAGAAAGTATCACCATATATATATATCAAGATGCATCTTTGTGATAACCCAAGTTGTAGAGCTTCTCCATTCACTCTGTGAAAAGTGTTTGGGGCACCAAACATCCGATTCCTATAGCTCTGTCGACCGTGGGTCAAACCTGGGTCTCTGAAAATGGTTTTCCCCATCCATTCTGCAGTGCTGTCAGTCCATCATTTTTTTCTGTCTTCCTCTCCCTGTCCCCCCTCCTCTAACAGTTCCTTGAAGGATCGTTTTTCTTTAGCAAGGCCATTGGATCTTATGACGCAGCTATACCATATGATCTTTATGTAAGCTGCTTGGTTTGGCACACTCATTCGTTGGTGATACGATCAGCATGTCAAGCCGAGTATCTTGCAATAACACCACTTGCTTTCCAAGACTTGGATTCTTCTTTCTAAATCTGCCATGAGATGAGCAACACTAAAACTAAAATAACTCATAATAACCCCCCCTTAAACATATTTGTTTGCTCTGAAATAAATCAAACGTCTTATTCTTTCTAAATCTGCCATGAGATGAGCAACATTAAAACTGAAATAACTCATCATAAACCCCCCTTAAACATATTTGTTTGTTCTGAAATAAATCAAACACCTTTCCCCTCCAACACCAGAACAACAAACCAGCACATAAGCATGACTGCACAAAAACTCAGCATACAAAAAAACACATCACAACAGTGCAATGCCTGAGACATTTGCTTCAAGTTTAATTAAGCAAGGACCTCACTGCTTCAGCCATGAACCAAGAGCTTCAACGATCCCCCATATACCAAATAAATAAATGAGTCAACGAAAACAAACTCCACCAACCAAGCATGTAACTTACAAACAAAAAATACTGAAGACTCTGAATGTCTTTTTGAGCTCGCTGTTTGCAGAAAAGAAAAAAAAATGTTGGATACACAACTGAAAGTGAATGTCACAAAAACAGATGAAAGGAACAGTCAAAGACATAAAGACTTTTAGAAGCTGACAATGACTGTTAACTATCACATGGATCCATTTTGTTTTTACAAAATCATTCAGATTCTATAAAAAATCAACACAAAAAAATAAGTAATCATTTTATGATGGACTCATTCTGTGTAAACTGATGAAGAAAGATCTGTATCCCTTTAATCACATAATCAGACTTAGTTGGGTTTTTTTCCTTGAAAAACTAGACATCTTATTCGTTTAACAGATCATAAATTCATTCTATAAAACGGATAAGTACAGCTGTTGCTGTTTCTATTCTCTACCATACAATCATTTGATGGAATCAATGAAGGAGAATCTCAATGACTACATCTACAGTCCCAGCATCTGTCCTATCCATTTGATTTCTAATTATAAATTGTATTGTATTGTGCTGTTGTAGTGCATTGCATTGCATTGTTTTGTATCACAATCAACTGTGCTGTAATCATTTTCATTGCATTACTTTTTTGTCAATAATATTTCTCTGTGTGAAATTTATTCTTCCATTCATCATACTGCATTGCACTGCGTTGTACTGAATCGTATTGTATTCTGTTATACTGTACTTTATTGTATTGTATCACTTTTTGTTTCTCTTGTGCGAAATTCATGCTACACACGGGACCTCAGTTCATCATCTTATCTCATTTTGCCATGCTAAAAAAAAACACACCAACAACAAAAATACCCCCACGAATCCCTCCCCCCCGGCTCACCCCCTCCCGTCCCCTGAGAAAACAATCAACCAAACAAAACAAAATGACAACAGACGACATCACTTCTTCTTCTTCGTTCGTGGGCTGCAATTCCTGTGTTCACTCGTATGTACATGAGTGGACTTTTACGTGTACAACTGTTTTTCCCTGCCATGCAGACAGCCATACTCAGTTTTTGAAGGTGTGCATGCTGGCTATGTTCTTGTTTCCATAACCCACCCAACGCCGACATGGATCACAGGATCTTTAACGTGCATATCTGATCCTCTGCTTGCGTATACACATGAAGGGGGTTCAGGCATGAGCAGGTCTGCACATATGTTGACCTGGTAGATCAGAAAATACTCCACCCTTTACTCACCAGGCGCTGTTACCGAAATTCTTCTTCTTCTTCGTCCATGGGCTGCAACTCCCACGTTCACCTGTATGTAAACAAGTGGGCTTTTATGCATATGACCATTTTTACCCCACCATGTAGGCAGCCATACTCCATTTTCGGGTGGGAGGTTACAGAGATTCAAACCCAGAACTCTCAGATTGAAAGTGCAATGCTTTAACCGCTCGGCTATTGCGCCCATCAAACGACCAACCAAACAAGCACAAAATGACAACAGACAACATGAGAACATCCAGCAATCAGTCAGATCCCTCACATTGTCCAGCTCGTCCACTTTGGCAGTGGCTGCCTGCAGCTCCATCTGCTGGCGCTGTGACAGCTGTTGCTGCTGACCCAGCTGTCGGCTCTTCTCCATCAGCTCTGCCTGCGTCTCCTTCAGCCGGTCGTCCAGGTCAGCTATCTGCACAGCCACCGCAAGGAGAGACATGGTTTTATGTGTTTTACTGTGATTGTAATTGTTATCTTCATTACTATCATTATCAACATCTCAGCTATTTGCACAGCCACCGCAAGGAGAGCCATGGTTTTATGTGTTTTATTGTGATTGTAATTGTTATCATTATTACTATCATTATCATCATCTCAGCTATCTGCACAGCCACCGCAAGGAGAGCCATGGTTCTATGTGTTTTATTGTGATTGTAATTGTTATCATTATTACTATCATTATCATCATCTCAGCTATTTGCACAGCCACCGCAAGGAGGGCCATGGTTCTATTATTATCCATTATCACCACTGTTGTTTTTTCACCATTTTTATCATCAGTAGTATTGTTTTGTTGTTGCTGTTATCATCACTGTTGTTATTATTACCTATTGCCAATGGCAATGATCTGACTTGTCCACTTAAGTCAACTATGGCAGCCAAAGAGTTAAAGACAAAAAAGAAAAAAAGAAAAAAAAAAGGCATCGCTGAGAACTATTTGTGAGAAGTCCAGCTGTTCGTTGCCAGACCTTTTTGCCTGGCCAATGACAACTGACTTTGCTGCTGCAAAGTTTTGACGTTCAAAGTCCAGACATTTTGCTTCACGCCTGATGTTAGCAAGGCAGTCCTCATGAATTGGACCCCTGGGCTCAGAACAACAGAATGCTGAACTGAATCAATGAAATAAAGATAGGCACACAATCTGTGACAAAACTGCCTTTTGTTAACGAACAGGTAGTGACCAGATAGATCTGAATCACTCAGAAAGTCCTCGCTCCTTTGCTTTTATGTCACACACTGGACTATTTCCAGGAATGTTGCAGCCACTTTGTATAAGATTAGGTTTTGTGAAATGGAAAGATTGTCATTTACAGTTCCTATGTCTGTTTGTGGAGGGGTTGGGGGGAGGGGGGTGTACATATGTGTTTGTATATGTGGGAGTGCATGCATGCCTGCACACGTACATGCATGCATGCGTGTATTCATGTGCCTGTATGCATTTACATGTGCAGACGTATGTTTGTACATGTGTGCCTGTGTGTACACTCATGCAGATCATTTTCAAAGCTTCAAACAAATTTCTGAAATCAACATGACCCACGCAAGCAAGAAGAAACAACCCAGCCTGACCTGTGCTGTTCTCTCGGCGATTTCCGTTTCGTACTTGTGGAGAGTGCTGTCAACGCGCTGCATGCGTTGACTCATCTCCTCCTGCGTCTCTGTTATCGTGTGCTCCAGGTGTTTCACCTGCACATGTAGACAGATCTCTGTTACTGTGTGTTCCAGGTTTTGTACCTACACAGGTAAACATGTCTCTGTTATGGTGTGTTCCACATGTTGTACCTACACAGGTAAACATGTCTCAGTTATGGTGTGTTCCAGGTTTTGTACCTACACATGTAAACATGTCCCTGCTATAGTGTGTTCCACATGTTGTACCTACACAGGTAAACATGTCTCAGTTATGGTGTGTTCCAGGTTTTGTACCTACACAGGTAAACATGTCTCAGTTATGGTGTGTTCCAGGTTTTGTACCTACACAGGTAAACATGTCTCAGTTATGGTGTTTCCAGGTTTTGTACCTACACAGGTAAACATGTCTCTGCTATAGTGTGTTCCACATGTTGTACCTACACAGGTAAACATGTCTCTGTTATGGTGTGTTCCAGGTTTTGTACCTACACATGTAAACATGTCCCTGCTATAGTGTGTTCCACATGTTGTACCTACACAGGTAAACATGTCTCAGTTATGGTGTGTTCCATGTTTTGTACCTACACAGGTAAACATGTCTCTGTTATGGTGTGTTCCAGGTTTTGTACCTACACAGGTAAACATGTGTCTGCTACAGTGTGTTCCACATGTTGTACCTGCACATGTAGACAGATCTCTGTTATTGTGTGTTCCAGGTTTTGTACCTACACATGTAAACATGTCCCTGCTATAGTGTGTTCCACATGTTGTACCTACACAGGTAAACATGTCTCAGTTATGGTGTGTTCCAGGTTTTGTACCTACACAGGTAAACATGTCTCTGTTATGGTGTGTTCCACATGTTGTACCTACACAGGTAAACATGTCTCTGTTATGGTGTGTTCCAGGTTTTGTACCTACACATGTAAACATGTCCCTGCTATAGTGTGTTCCACATGTTGTACCTACACAGGTAAACATGTCTCAGTTATGGTGTGTTCCAGGTTTTGTACCTACACAGGTAAACATGTCTCAGTTATGGTGTGTTCCAGGTTTTGTACCTACACAGGTAAACATGTGTCTGCTATAATGTGTTCCACATGTTGTACCTACACAGGTAAACATGTCTCTGTTATGGTGTGTTCCACGTGTTGTACCTAAACAGGTAAACATGTCTCTTTTATGGTGTGTTCCACATGTTGTACCTACACAGGTAAACATGTCTCTGTTATGGTGTGTTCCACATGTTGTACCTACACAGGTAAACATGTCTCTGTTATGGTGTGTTCCACATGTTGTACCTACACAGGTAAACATGTCTCTGTTATGGTGTGTTCCAGGTTTTGTACCTACACAGGTAAACATGTCTCTGTTATGGTGTGTTCCACATGTTGTACCTACACAGGTAAACATGTCTCTGTTATGGTGTGTTCCACATGTTGTACCTACACAGGTAAACATGTCTCTGTTATGGTGTGTTCCACATGTTGTACCTACACAGGTAAACATGTCTCTGTTATGGTGTGTTCCAGGTTTTGTACCTACACAGGTAAACATGTGTCTGCTATAGTGTGTTCCACATGTTGTACCTACACAGGTAAACATGTCTCTGTTATGGTGTGTTCCACATGTTGTACCTACACAGGTAAACATGTCTCTGTTATGGTGTGTTCCACATGTTGTACCTACACAGGTAAACATGTCTCTGCTATAGTGTGTTCCACGTGTTGTACCTACACAGATAAACATGTGTCTGCTATTGTGTGCTCCACATGTTGTACCTACACAGGTAAACATGTCTCTGCTATAGTGTGTTCCACGTGTTGTACCTACACAGGTAAACATGTCTCTGCTATAGTGTGTTCCACATGTTGTACCTACACAGGTAAACATGTCTCTGCTATAGTGTGTTCCACGTGTTGTACCTACACAGGTAAACATGTCTCTGCTATAGTGTGTTCCACATGTTGTACCTACACAGGTAAACATGTCTCTGTTATGGTGTGTTCCACATGTTGTACCTACACAGGTAAACATGTCTCTGTTATGGTGTGTTCCACGTATTGTACCTACACAGGTAAACATGTGTCTGCTATCGTGTGCTCCATGTGTTGTACCTGAACATGTACACATCTATTATTGTGTGCTCCAATTGTCAAACCTGCACATGAACACGTCTCTGTTATGTTGCCATACACATAAAACCCAACTTGTAGATCTCTATACCATTTAAAGTGAGATTTGCAGCCCTCAAACAGGAACACACACACACACACACACACACACACACACACACACACACACACACACACACACACACACACACACACACACACACACACACTCACACACACTCATACACAATCTGACCCCTCACCCACTCTTCACGACCAATGTATCAGAATTGATATACATGCTGAAATAAATTAATCATGAGGTACATGTCTTTATCATCATGTTATGAATAAATAAAAAACCAACTAGAAGAAGAAGGAGAGGAGGAGGAGAAGAAGAAGAGGAGGAAGAAGAAGGACAAAAATAAGAAGTGGAAGTAGAAGAAGAGGAAGAATGAGAGGAGGACAAGAAGACAGAGAAGAAGGGGAGGAGGAGGAGGAGAAGGGGCAAAAGAAGAAGAAGAAGAAGAAGAAGAAAGAGAAGAAGAAGAGGAGGAGTAGGAGAAGAAGAAGAAGATTGAGGAGAGGTGACTCACAGCCTTGACTCTCTCCTCCAGCTCCTTCTGTCGCTCGTCCAGCATGTCACGCAGGTCACTGGCCTCTACCGTCTTCCCACTCAGCTCCGCCTCCGTCTTTCTGTACATCAGAAAGACTTCCATCAAATAAAAAAGGAAGACGGTCGCATCCCAAAAGACATCCTTTATGGAGAGCTTGTCAAGGGGCAGAGAAGCATCGGCCGCCCACAGCTGAGATACGAAGACGTTTGCAAACGTGACATGAAGGCACTTGAGATCAACACTGAATCCTGGGAGGGCCTTGCAGATGACCGCAACAGATGGAGAAGCACTCTCAAGAATCAACTACGGATTGGTGAGGACAAACTGTCAGCTGCTGCAGCAGAAAAGCGAGCTCGCAGAAAAGGGACGGCAGCCGACAGACCAGCATCAGCTTACACATGTGATCGCTGCGACAGAGACTGTCTCTCTCGCATCGGTCTCTACAGTCACAGGCGACGCTGCTTGGTCCAAGCAGACAGCCCAGTTAGACATTAGGTCGGATATACTCTATCCATGGTCAGCCATGACCGAAGGAGGCCTACTACTACTACTACTACTACTACCCCACAGCTACATGCCTGCTACAACTCCCCTGAAACAGCACTACATGAGACCACTGCAGCATAAACAGGGTGGTTCGCTTAAGTAGCAAAAATCAATGGAGAATTGTTGATTTAATCAGTCAAACAAATGCTTCCGGAATCTGTAAACCGTTTAGTTTAGAATGCCAACTGTACCAAGCAAGAATGAACAAAATTAGAATAGTGTGTTGGTATGATACTGATCCCTGGTCCACAGGGGAAGTAATCATGGTAGGAGTTAATTGGTACATGGAGCAGAATGAGTTAAATGAAAGAAAAAGAATGACACAGACTGTACAACAAGCACGCTGACTGTCTACAGGGGCGCGCTGCACCAAGTCGTCAGGGGTGAAAGAGGTCACACACACACACACACACACACACTTTTATGTACATTACGTATCTAATATCTCTCAGAGTAAAGAAACCAACAAATTAACTCATTCTACCCCACAGCCACATGCCTGCTACAACTCCCCTGGACCAGCACTACATGAGACCACTGCAGCAAAAAGCAGGTTCGTTCACTAAAATGGCAAATGCGCTACAGAAAGTCGATCACGCTGCTGGAAACCCAAACTTAATTTGGGCAGATCTGGCCGAAGATTTTAGACACACAAAAATCCAGCACCCAGGGCAATAAACTGAAAGAAAAAAAAAACGAGCACACAAGACACACAAAATCGTAATACCCAGGGCACTGTTATCCAAGATTTAAGTGATTACTCCTGTTCTCAATATTCACATCATGAGAGTATGAGGGGTTTTACTTCTTTTTTTAATTATTTTTCAATATTCGCATTACACGAGTTGTAGCTGTTCTTTGTTTGCTGTTGTTGTTTGTTTGTTTTTTGTGTTGTTGTTTTTTTTGGGGGGTGTGGGGGTGTTAATTTTTAAACCAATTTTCCAACATTCACATTGCAAGAGCCAGGTCTATATATACACATTTTTTTCTTTTTCTTTTTTTCTCCATATTCATGTTACAAGAGTTTCAGTTTGTTTTTGACTTTTTAACATGTGTTACAACAGTTCAGGGGAGGGGGTGGAAGGAGGGGAGGTTGGACATGTGTTGAGTTAAGAGTTGGGTGGTTTCTTTGGATTTTTTTTCTCTTTTTAAAATGTTTTCAATATTCACATCACAAGAGTAAGTGGCTTTTTGTTGTTTATTTTTGTTTTTTGTTTTTTTTTAAACCAGTTTTAAAGCATGTTTTCCCATATTCACAATACATTTGGGCGTATTTTTCAATATATGTAGTTTTTAAAACATGCCTTTTTTTCCATCAAGTTTTTTTTTCTCCATGAACATTAAATTAAAAAACGGTTCCTATTACATACTTGCATAGCAATAATACTTGTGTATGTGTGCATGTGATTGAAAGCTTGACTGGATGACACAGGGAACGAATGAAGAACACCCACTAAAGGCAGCTGTCAGTCGGCTGTATAAAGGTAGGCAGCCTGTTGTGCAAAGATTCCTTGTTTCTAAAGGGCTTAGAGTCTATGAACGAAAATGAACATATCTTCTTCTTCCTCTCCTTCAACTCTGTGAATCACAGAGTCTTCGGGACACCATGCAGAACAGATTCCTCCACGTCTGTCAGCTGTGTGTCAAAGCCTGGGTCTCTGCAGACGGTTTTCCAGCAGAGACAGGTAAAACCATTAATTGCAGAGACCCTGGCTTTGAGACACAGGAAAACCACCTGTTTTTTTGTCGTTGTTTTTTTTTAATGATAGTCAGTCGTGTCCGACTATGACCATCAGAACAGCAGAGGAGGCAACTGCTGTTCCGACTATTTGGGCTAGAATTTGATTATCGTGGAGAGTGTCTTGCCCAAGTTACATCCCCACTCTCTCGGCCAAGAGGGTTTTAGGACAGTCGGCGTTGGGATGGTTCCCAAAGGCCAACTAACCCACAAGGCTGCAGCACTAAGAGCAAGTGCAATTTTGCCTCCTAGTTTGAGAGTCATAGTCCTTCACAAAAGACTAAGCTGTAAATGGTTTCCCATTGACTGGAGAAACCACTGATAATACAGCTCTCACTTTTAGGCGCTATATAAGTATCAATATAACAATAATGATTCCTATTATCCCCCGTCCACCCACCCCTACCCCCTAGCCCCCCAGACACTCCCCCCAGAGTCCCCAGACAGCCCTCACCTGAGCACTTCCCGGGTGTCACTGAGGATCTGTTCCTTGGCCCGCCCATCAAACTGCAGTCGCTCTACCGACGCCTCCAGCTGACTCTTGGTCTCATCCAGCTGTTTGAGCTCTCTCTGAAACACCACCGCATTTTTTTTTTTTTTCTGATCTGAACACAATCGCTTTGGGTTTGCTTTCACACAAGATTTTGCACTATACAAACACAATCATTATCATTATAGCTGTCGAACGAGGCAGCTATCCTGAACGATTTGATCAGTTTCATCGAACAAGATTCAGCCCCATATAAATACATTCATTACATTTTGATTATTGAATGTGTCAATGAGTCTAAGCGCTTTAATTTGTTTCCACACAAGATTCAGCGCCATATAAATACATTCATTACATTTTGATTACTGAATAAGACAAGTCTGAGTGCTTTGATTTCTTTCAATACAAGATTCAGTGCCACATAACTACGTTCATTATATCAAAGAACAGGCCAGGAGAGTAAAGGATTAACAAATGATAAAGAGTGGTAACTCTCTCCATACACAAGGTACACAGCTTCAAGTCAATGCTGCTTGTGCTATCGATTCAGCTAGAACACAGGTATATATAAAAAAAAGTACACTGGAACAAACCCGGGTACTACTTAAAAAGGATGCTCCAGGATTGTCCTTATACCAATCATTATTCATTTGAGTCATAAATTATCAAACAAGATAGCAAGACCTTGAGGAGACGCTCACTCAGACTGGCTCTGCAACTAAGCCATTATTGTCATCAGTAAGGGGCTTAGTAGGTGGTTTCCTAAGCACATCAAATCAGAACAGGCACTATCGAACACCACTGAAGTGACTCAGCAGCAGTGCAGGGTCTCCTCTGGTGTGTGGCCTCCTGGTGACCTAATATCGATTGTTCCCTGTGGACTGAAGGTATTGGGACTGCCACAGACGAACCCGGATGTGGCCGTGTATGGGGGGCCAACGAACAAGCGGCATGGGAGTAATGTCACGGAAACGGTGCAGATGATGGGGCAGCAAAGAAATAAAATTAAAAAGATTAAAAAACTCTCTCCATATACAAGGTACACAACATCAATTCAATGCTGCTTATTCTATCCCTTCAGCTAGCTGACAGGTAAAATCAGTGAAAGGTACATTGGAACAAACCCAGATACTTCCTCAAAAAGGAAGCTCCGGGCTTGTCCTTATGCCAAACGTTATTACAAGTTCATTATCATTGAAATCATTAGACGAGGTAGCCAAGACCTTTGAGCGAGGCCCGTTACCTGCAGGCGCAGTTTGTCGACGTCCAGCTGTTCCACCAGAGAGCGCTGCTGGTCCAGATCAGCGTCCTTGTTCCTCAGCATGTCCTCCAGGTCGTTCACTGCCACACACACAAGCGATAATAATAATGATGATGGCAGTTTCTTCGTATCCGAAGATCACTGGGAAGAAGGTCTAGTCCGGGTGAGGCAAGCCTTCTGGTGGCTGTACAGGCCAATCCTGGACTTGCATTGTCGGGAACAGCTGGCGCACGTGAAGGTTGGCTGGTCGCTGGAGGGGTGAACTTGAGATGATGCCTCCTTTCTCCGCTCGCGTTTTTCCCTGGCTGTCTGTGTCCTGACCTTTTCAAATTTCCTGACAGCTTTCCTGGTGGAAGTTTTCCAGGCAGATCTGTTTGCTGCCAGTGTCTCCCATCTGTGGTGGTCAATTTCGCTACGTGACATCTGCTGCTTCAGTTGGTCCTTGTAGCGTCTGCGTGGAGCTCCAACGCTGCGTTTACCTTCACGCAGTTCGCCGTAGAAGACGGCCTTTGGCATTCTGGAGTTGTCCATACGCGCTACATGACCTGCCCAGCGCAGCTGTCGAAGCATCAAAGAGACAATAATAATGATAATAATAACTGGACATTCATCAGTGCTTTCCTCATTGCACAAAGCACTTTACAATCCACACACACACGCATACGAAACACACTCAGTCCTCAACTCACAATCATGCACAATAAACATATTTATGCGCATGCAAACTCATATATACAACACAAACATACATGCATACATGCATGCATGCATCAATCCATCCATCCATATATACATCCGATGCACACACACACACACAATATATATATATATATATATGATAGTTAAACATGTCTGACTATGACCATCAGAACAGCAGAGGAGGCAACTGCCGTGTTCCAACTATCTGAGCTAAAATTTGATTATAGTGGAGAGTGTCTTGCCCAAGTACATCCCCACTCTCTCGGCCAAGAGGGTTTTAGGACAGTCGGCGTTGGGATGGTTCCCAAAGGCCAGCTAGCCCACAAGGCTGCAGCACTAAGAGCCAGTGCAATTTTGCCTCCTAGTTTGAGAGTCATAGTCTTTCACAAAAGACTAAGCTGTAAATGGTTTCCCATTGACTGGACACACAATACAGCATTACAAATATACCTACACAATCGACTAACTACTTCCATGGTTGAGAGAGGGTCTAGAGGAAATGCTGCTGGAAGAGGAAAGTCTTGAGGTTAGATTTAAAGGAAGGCAGTGTGGGGCTGAGACAATCACTGGTTCAGTTTCTCAAGGAGGCGTCACTGTGTTCAAACAAATCAATACAGGCTGCACACCACATCTGCTTGGCAGATGACTGACAGCAGCATAACCCATCATCGACGTTAGTCAGGTCTTGAGTGCATGCAGATATATACACACACACACACACACATATATATATATATATATATACATATATATATATATATATATATATATATATATACACATATATATATTTGTGTACCTATCAGAGTGGATTTCTTCACAGAATTCTACCAGAGGACGATACTTTTGTTGCCATGGGTTCTTTTTCAGCGGCACACACAAGCGTGTGAAAAAAAAAAATCTTCTTGCCCCAGGACAACCAAAATTTATTTAGGAATTTCTTACCATGTGAAGCGGTGTAGCGTATATGGTTTTGTCCGAATGCAGTGACGCCTCCTTGAGCTACTGAAACTGAAACTTACCATGTGATGACAAAGGCCATCTCCCAGCTCCCCTCCATAATCTAGTATGGCATTTGGGTCTAAAAGCATGGGTACAATTGCCTAGATTATAAGCGTTTTAAAGCATTGTACTTTCAACCTGAAGGTCCAGGGTTTGAATCCCTGGTTATGGCACGTGGTGGGTTGACGGGAGAGATTTTTCCAGACATCCGAGGTCAACAAATGTGCAGACCTCCTAGAAAATGAACCCCCTTCATGTGCAATTCGCATGCGCAAGATCAAATGCGCATGGTAAAGATCCCGCATTCCATGTCAGCATTCCATGAGTTATGGAAACAAGAACAAAGTGTGGATGCCTACATCGCACGGTGAAAACAGTCATGCATGTACAAGCCCACTCACAGTGTTCCCAAAAACGTACATATGTGCGTAAATGACGCACAAATTTACAACTTTGACGCACAAAATTTTTACCCTGTGCGTCAATGTGACGCACACTTTTTCCTGAAACTAACAAGCATCTTACGGCTTCCAGGAAAACCGCGAAGCACGCATCGTGGGCCTAAGCTTAGGCTAGTGCATAGCAGACGAAACTGAGCTGGCCAAAAACGTGTTAGAGTAACTTCCCTTGCCGATGCAGGCAAACGCTGTTGTGTGTTCATTAGTAGTGAGTATGGTTATGTGCTCATTATAAGTAGTTGACTGTGTTTTCATTGTATTCAAGCATTTCGAATGTCCTTGTTTGGAGAAGGTGTGGGTTTCTTTTCATTTTCATTGTACAATTGTCTTCATTGATTTTTTGTATGTTTTCCTGTTGACCCTCAGAAATGTGACAATGACCCTCAAAAATTCCAGTCAAAGGGTCACAGTGACCCTCAAAAAATCAGGCCCATTGGGAACACTGACTCATACGTGCCAGTAAATGTGGGAGTCGCAGCCATCAAACACCAAATTATTGTACTGTATTGTACTGTATTAAACTGATGCCCTTGACCGCTGTCGCTGGAGGATGCTGTGCTCTAGTGGCATAAAGACGTTTGAAAATAAGAGAATGCTGGCCAGTATGGAGAAGCGTGAGCGAAGGAAGCAGGGCTCAACTTCTGGAGACGTTTTCCCTTGCAACACCTGTGGGAAGTGCTGCGCATCCAGAATCGGCCTCTTCTCCCATATGAGGACACACACCGACAGATAAGCCTGCCTGCCTACTCATCCGTCGGACCGACGGGAGACTCCATCATCATTGTACTGTATTACTCTTTTTGTCACAACAGATTTCTCTGTGTGAAATTAGGACTGCTCTCTCCATGGAGAGTGCGTCACAACACTGAGAGCGCCACCCTTTTTTTTGTGTGTTTTTTTCCTGCCTGCAGTTTTTTTTGTGTTTTTTTTTTAATTTGTTTTTCCTATAGAAGTGGATTTTTCTACAGAATTTTGCCAAGGACATCCGTTTTGTTGCTGAGGCTTCTTTTACGTGCGCAAAGTGCATGCTGCACACAGGACCTTGATTTATCGTCTCATCCGAATTACTAGCGTCCAGACCACCAGTCATGGTCTAGTGGAGGGGGAGAAAATACTGGTGATTGTGCCGGGATTCGAACAAGTGCGCTCAGATTCTCTCGCTTCCTAGGTGGACGCGTTACCTCTGGGCCATCACTCCACTGACCCAACAAAACAACTTTGACAATAGAGAAAACGTACCGAGAAGCTAACAGAATGTATAATGGCATTCTCCTGCATGGTACAGGAGGGAAAAAAGACAGCAGTCAACGTATTCATGTCACACACACACACACACACACACACAGCACACACACAGCACACACACACACACAGCACACACACAGTTCCGAGCCCACTCACCTATTTCTATCTTCTGCTCCAGCTCCACCCTCAAATCGCGGATGTCTCTCTCCAGACGGGGAATGCGCTCTGCTTGGCTGCGACTGGCCGCCTTCTCTTTCTGCAGGGCTTCCTCGAGGCAGCAGCGCTGATATTCATTCTGTCGAGCCTCCTCCTGCAGCTCTCTGCAACGACCGTCATACAATTTCGCTTTCCTCTCTCGTTTTGGGGTTGGGGTTTGTTTTTTTCTCCTTTTTTTTTTAATTTTATTTTTTTTATAAACTTTAAAAAAATTTTTTCCAAAGACATGTATACAATACAGAGAACAGTATGAAACAAACAAAACGAACAGTAGCATCCTCCACTACAGAGAGAAAGACAAAACAAAACAACAACAAAAAAAACCAAAAAAAAAACAAACCAGTAACAACAACAACAACACAGAAGAAAAAAAAAACACCCTTGTCCAATCATTCAATCAATCAACGTTTATACATTACTCATTGCAGTAATCATGATGAGTTAAGATGACATTTATAATAAATAGCCTGGACCAGTTGTAACATAGCAACAGCATCAATTATGTCAACTATTACAGTAATGGTATCAAGGATGAGGCAAAAGCGAGTGGTAGCATTGTAACATCATAATAAGGAGCAAAGAGTAAACCACTTCTACATTATTGGAAAAGAAAGCTTATAGTTAATCACATTGTAAAGACAACAACAACAATAAAAAAAAATTCAAAAAATAAATAAATAATAAATATAAGACATAAATAAAGACCTGCTAGTACAAAGCAAGGACTGTTACAGTAACACAGAATGATAACTATGGAACATGCAAAATTGTGATGAAGTAACAGTTTCCATATTTTTTTTTTTTTTTTTTTTTTTTTTGTAAACTGGCTGAGTCAGAGAAAATGTCCCACTTTCTCCTGCATCTCAGTGCTAAATTATCCAACAACACGTACAACGTTACTCAATCATGATACGCCATCTATTTACATGGCCGGAGATGACTGATTTTTTGTTAAGACTGAAAATTTTTGCCACCTGGGTCCAAGGGCCGCTTTAACACAAGTGCATGTCTTAAGGCCAGCTTGTTAGGTGATTTTTAACATTTTGTCTTCATTTTTGTTTTTAGGTTTCAAATTCTACTGATTTTGTTGATTTTTGGTGAACTTGCAGTCTGGTTATCATACTTTTAGAGCCAATAAACAAAAATCTTTTTATATATATCTAAGTATTTAAAAAAATATATTTTCTTTAGATCACTGTACATGTGGTCGCGAGATGGGTTGGTTATCAAATGTCAGCATAATTTCTAAACTTTTAACACAATTGACGTCAAACTTTGCACAGTGATAGAACACAGTCAGATGCTTAAAACAGACTAAAACCAACTCTCTATCTCACTTCATAAGACAGGAAGCGTAGAGTACAGCCTTGTCACGCAGTCCCAAACCAAAATGGACCTCCATTGCAACATCGTCATCATCATCGTCATCCTCCTTCTCCTTCATCGTCATCAATATAAACAAAATAGTCTCAAAGTCTGTGGCCTTTCATGCCCTGCTCTCATGGTGACCTCAGTTTCTATACCCCTCCACTTCCGTGCTTGGGGTGAGTCTTGTCAATGTCGTCAGTGTCGGCAGATTCATGGGGGGGGCTGTTGTTTGAGGGACGTGGTGGCGGTCTCCACTCTGGGAGAGACGCTCACTCAGTCTGGCTCCGCGACTAAGCCATTATTGTCGTTAGTAGGGGGCTTAGTAGGTGGTGTCCTAAGTACGTTAAAACAGAACAGGCACCACTGAACACCACCGAAGTGACTCAGCAGCAGTGCAGGGTCTCCTCTGGTGTGTGACCTAACATCGATGGTTCCCTGTGGACTGCCGACGCTGGAACTGCAACGGACGAACCCGGGTGTGGCCGTGTATGGGGGAATCTAAATGAGCGGCGTGGGAGTAATGCCACTGAAACGGCGCAGATGATGGGGCAGCAAAAAAAAAAAAAAAAAAAAAAAAAAAAAAACTCTTTAATCTCCAAAGTTTCCAAATATTTTAGACGTGACGGCTCTCAGTCACAGGATTTGGTTCATGTCAAAACAACACAATTGACTTGTTAAAAGCTCCAACCCAGTCAGGGGGCGAAGGGTGGTCATTGTTCTATTGTGACAGGCGCAATAGCCGAGTGGTTAAAGCGTTGGACTTTCAATCTGAGGGTCCCGGGTTCGAATCACGGTGACGGCGCCTGGTGGGTAAAGGGTGGAGATTTTTACAATCTCCCAGGTCAACATATGTGCAGACCTGCTTAGTGCCTGAACCCCCTTCGTGTGTGAACGCATGCAGAAGATCAAATATGCACGTTAAAGATCCTGTAATCAATGTCAGCGTTCGGTGGGTTATGGAAACAAGAACATGCCCAGCATGCACACCCCCGAAAACGGAGTATGGCTGCCTACATGGCGGGGTAAAAACGGTCATGCACGTAAAAGCCCACTTGTGTACATGCGAGTGAACGTGGGAGTTGCAGCCCACGAACAAAGAAGAAGAAGAAGAAGTTCTATTGCATGGGAAAACTGGCTGCAGCTGTCAAGCTTTACTACACTCCAGAAAACGGTCCTTTTAGCAAGGCCCTCGATGTCGACTGAAGTCACCAGTGGTTGTGAACTGCCTAGCTGACAAAAAGTTGCCTACGGCAGTGAAAGAGTTGAGCAAAGAAAGAGAGAACGTAACACAGGTTTTTGAAAACACACAATGACAGTCAAAGCAAATAAATTTCTGTGAAAATATGTTTACATTCAGTCACAACTAGTCATTGAGATCAGTAAATACATACAACACTGTACCATCTGTTTTCAAGATATGAGGGAACATCACTTCCAAAAAAGAACTTTATTCTCGCAGTTAACAATGAGTGCAAGCCAACTTTCGCTCAGACTGAAAGTCCAACGGTTTTAAGCACTCAGCTGTTTGTATAATAATGCATTTATTTTTCATCACAACAGATTTGTCTGAGTCAAAAATCAGGCTGCTTCCCCCCCTGGAGAAAGCATGCCACCACACAGAAGAGCCTCCATTATTTCTGACTCACTTGTGTAAACAAAGTGAGTCTATGTTATAACCCAGTGTTCGGTTGTCTGTGTGTGTGTGTGTGTCCGTGTGTCTGTGTGTCTGTGGTAAACTTTAACATTGACATTTTCTCTGCAAATACTTTGTCAGTTGACACCAAATTTGGCAAAAAAAATAGGAAAAGTTCAGTTCTTTCCAGTCATCTTGTTTAAAACAATATTGCACCTCTGGGATGGGCACAAAAAAATTAAAAAAGAAGCCTAATTATATGCAAACTGCATTTACTGTTATATTTATATTTTTTGTATTCTCTAAACTTGGCACTTTGACCTCTTATTCTGATCCAACAACAAGAGGAGTTATTATTATCATTTTTTGTTCAGACAGGAACTTCTTTTGCTAAGCATGGAAGTTTTATTTATTTTGCAAACGTTTTGGTGTGGTTAGTAAAAAAGGGAAATTACTCTGTAATTAATGCTAGGGGACATAATTCGCTTTAAACTGATCTTTCTCATCTTAAACATTACATTTTGAAATTATACACAATACATAAAGAGCTTGGATTTTTTTTTCAGTGTATCACAAGTGAGTCTTGAAGGCCTTGCCTCTCTTATTTTATTTTTATTTTTCACCCCTGTCTGCCAGTGTATTTGTTTTATCATCAGAGTGGATTTTTCTACAGAATTTCGCCAGGGACAAAAGCCCCTTTTTGGCTGTGGGTTCTTCCACATGTGGTAAGGACCTCGGTTTTATTGCCTCACCTAAAAGACTGACACCCAGACCACCACTCAAGATCTAGTGGAGGGGGTGTGGTGGTGGTGGGAGGCAGGGGGGGGGGGGAGGAGTAAAGATCCTGATCTGTGTGACACTAGCGGGACAGGCCCCCTCCTCACTTGATCGTCGTCTTGAGGTCGCTGGATCGGGTCTGAGCAGTGTCCAGCTCTGCCGACAGACTGCTCAACTTCCGCTCCAGTTCGTCCGCCTCCATCATCCACTGGCCCTTCTCCCGCATCAACTGCTGCTCCAGCTGTCCTACCTGTCATCACAATGCCTGCATCACAAGACCTATATCACAACACCTGTCTATCATCGCAACAAATGCATCGCCTGTGATCACAACACCTGTCTGCCATCACAACGCCTGTGTCACCTGTCAGCACAGCACCTGTGTCACCTGTCATCACACCATCTGTGTCACCTGTCATCACAGCACCTGTGTCACCTGTCATCACAACACCTGTCACCTGTCATCACAGCGCCTGTGTCACCTGTCATCACAGCACCTGTGTCACCTGTCGTCACAGCACCTGTGTCACCTGTCGTCACAGCACCTGTGTCACCTGTTATCACAACACCTGTGTCACCTGTCATCACAGCACCTGTGTCACCTGTCATCACAACACGTGTCACCTGTCATCAAAGCACCTGTGTCACCTGTTATCAAAGCACCTGTGTCACCTGTTATCAAAGCACCTGTGTCACCTGTCATCACACCACCTGTGTCACCTGTCATCAAAGCACCTGTGTCACCTGTCATCACACTACCTGTGTCATCTGTCATCACAGCACCTGTGTCACCTGTCATCACAGCACCTGTGTCACCTGTCAACACCTGTGTGTCATCACAGCACCTGTGTGTCATCATAACACCTGTGTGTCATCACAGCACCTGTGTGTCATCACACCTGTGTGTCATCACAACACCTGTGTCACCTGTCAGCACCTGTGTGTCATCACAACACCTGTGTGTCATCACAACACCTGTCACCAAAATACCTGTCAACAGTAACCAGCACTCCTCAAAAAGGACAAAAATCACAGTCAACAACAATATCCAGTTACCAGCACTCCTATGAAAAAAAAAGATAAAATATATATATATATATCATCACCACAGAGCAACCAGCACCCCTCAAAAAGACAAAATTCATCAACAACAACAATCTCCTGTAACCCCAGCCCTCCTCAAAAAAAGAAAAAAAAAAAAAGAAAAAAAAGAAAACAAAATCATCACTACCACCACAACAACCTGTCTTTTCCCAACACCTACAACACAGGCACAAGCACACACACACACACACACGCACGCACGCACGCACGCACACACACCCACGCACGCACGCACTCACGCACGCACGCACACACACAAAAACACACACACACACACACACACACCCACACACACGCACACACACACACGCACACGCACACACACACACACACACTCACATTGTCCTTGAGGGCCGACTCAGCTCCCTCCAGCTGAGCCAGCCTGGACTGGAGATGCAGGACGGTGGAGTGCTTCTCCGCCACCTCCCTCTCCAGCTGCACGTTGTGCTCCGCGTGCTGGTCCATCTCCTGCTGCAGGGACCTCACCCGATCCTCCAGGCGCTGGATCTGCCCAAGACAAGTCAGCATCCTCGTCACTGATAGTTTGTGTCACATGTAGTGCCTGTCTTCAGTCTTCTCAGACCTAACTGTAAGCGTATTACAATGACAAGGGTCCTCTCCCAACCCTAAACACACACACACACACACACAAACACACACACAGAGGCCTACTAACACACACATCATTATTATACCTCCACCAATGTTATCTCCAAACACACACACACAAAAACCCCCCACACACATGCACCTTATCCCCAAACCCATTCATCCATCACCACCATCCCCCCAAAAAAACCACCCACCATGTTTTCCAGTTTGCTGAGCTCAGAGTCAAACTCAAACCCACCCACAAGTTTTCCCGCTTTTGCTGAGTTCAGAGTCAAACTCAAACCCACTCACAAGTTCTTCCCTTTTTGCTATGCTAAGAGTCAAACTCAAAAACCACACACCACGTTTTCCTGTTTGCTGAGCTCTGAGTCAAAATCAAAACCACCCACCATGATTTTCCCATTTGCTGAGCTCAGAGTCAAACTCAAAACCACCCACAATGTTTTCCCCCGTTTTGCCTAGCAGTCAAACTCAGAAACCACACTCATCATGTTTTCCCTGTTTGCGGAGCTCACAGTCAAACCCCAAAGCGACAGAGTCAAATCCCAAAGTGACAGGCATAATAGCTGAGTGGTTAAATCATTGGACTTTCAATCTGAGGGTCCTGGGTTCGAATCTCGGTAATGGTGCCTCGTGGGTAAAGGGTGGAGGTTGTGCCTGAACCCCCTTCATGTGTATATGCAAGCAGAAGATCAAATACGCACTTTAAAGATCCTGTAATCCATGTCAGCGTTCGGTGTGTTATGGAAACAAGAACAACCCAGCATGCACACTCCTGAAAACAAAGTATGGCTGCCTACATAGCGCAGTAAAAACGGTCATACATGTAAAAGCCCACTTGTGTTCACACCAGTGAACGTGGGAGTTCTAGCCAACGAACGAAGAAGGAGAGACCCCAAACCACCCACCATGTTTCCCCATTTGCGGAGCTCAGAGTCAAACTCAAAACCACTCACCATGTTTCCCCATTCGCTGAGCTCACAGTCAAACTCAAAACCACCCACCATGTTTCCCCATTTGCTGAGCTCAGAGTCAAACTCAAAACCACTCACCATGTTTCCCCATTCGCTGAGCTCACAGTCCAACTCAAAACCACCCACCATGTTTCCCCATTTGCTGAGCTCACAGTCAAACTCAAAACCACCCACCATGTTTCCCCATTTGCTGAGCTCAGAGTCAAACTCAAAACCACCCACCATGTTTCCCCATTTGCTGAGCTCACAGTCAAACTCAAAACCACTCACCATGTTTCCCCATTTGCTGAGCTCACAGTCAAACTCAAAACCACCCACCATGTTTCCCCATTTGCTGAGCTCACGGTCAAACTCAAAACCACTCACCATGTTTCACCATTTGCTAAGCTCAAAATGAAACTCAAAACCACCCACCATGTTTCCCCATTCGCTGAGCTCACAGTCAAACTCAAAACCACTGTATTTTTTTCTACCTGCAATTTTATCTGTTTTCCTTTCAAAGTAGATATTTCTACAGAATTTTGCCAGGGACAACCCTTTAGTTGCCATGGGTTCTTTTACAAGCGCTAAATGCATGCTGCACATGGGACCTCATTTTATCGTCCCATCCGAATGACTAATGTCCAGACCACCACTCAAGGTCTAGTGGAGGGAGAGAAAATACTGGCGACTGCCGGTGTGATTCGAACCAGTAAGCTCAGATTCTCTACCTTCCTAGGTGGATGCATTACCTCTGGGCCATCACTCCACTTGCTGAGCTCGGAGTCGATCAAAGTTTAAAAAAAAATTAAAAAATTAAAAAAACAACAACAACCCACCAAAAACCACCACCACTGTGGAGTGATGGCCTAGAGGTAACGCGTCCGCCTAGGAAGCGAGAGAATCTCAGCGCGCTGGTTCGAATCACGGCACAGCCCCCGAAATTTTCTCCCCCTCCACTAGACCTTGAGTGGTGGTCTGGACGCTAGTCATTCGGATGAGACGATAAACCGAGGTCCCGTGTGCAGCATGCACTTAGCGCACGTAAAAGAACCCACAGCAACAAAAGGGTTGTTCCTGGCAAAATTCTGTAGAAAAATCCACTTCGATAGGAAAAACAAATAAAACTGCACACAGGAAAAAATACAAAAAAAATGGGTGGCGCTGTAGTATGGCGACGCGCTCTCCCCCGAGGAGAGCAGCCCGAATTTCACACAGAGAAATCTGTTGTGATAAAAAGAAATACAAATACAAATACAAATACTCACGGTGTTTTCCCGCTTGCCCAGCTCGGAGTCAAACTTCTGGCGGGTCCTCTCCATGCTGGTGAGGTGCTCGGCGATCTCGTTGCGACACAGCAGCAGGGCCGACTCCAGCTGACTGTTCTGCTGCACGCTGTGGGACAGCCTGGCCTCCACCTCCGCCACACACTCCTTCGACTGCCTGCTGACGTCGCTCAGTTTCTGTCCAGAGGGGTGGGGGAGGGGATAGGGGGTCAGGGGGTGGGTGGGGGAGCAGGGGGGGGGGGGAACATAAGTTATGAGGTTTTGCGCTGATCGACAATGGCGGACTGAACTGAAAGTTTTCCGTTGTCTATCTCTCTTTTTTTTCTTTTCTTTTTTTTTTCACTACTGTGTGTGTGTGTGTGTGTGGGGGGGGGGGGGGCTGTGTGTGTGTGGGGGGGGGTGGGGGTGGGGGGGCTGTGTGTGGGTGCACATATGTTTGCACTGGCAGACTGAACTGAAAGTTTTCCATGTCTATCTTTTTTTTTTTTAACTACTGTGTGTGTGTGTGTGTGTGCGTGCGTGCGCATGCGTGTGCATGTCTCACAAACACATGCACACACACTATGACCTCACAAACACACACACACTCTACAACCTCACAAACACATGCACACACACACACTCACTACAACCTCACAAACGCACACACGCACACACACACACACTCACTACAACCTCACAAACGTACGCACACACACACACTCACTACAACCTCACAAACAAATGCACACACACACACTCACTCACTACAACCTAACAAACAAATGCACACACACACACTCACTCACTACAACCTCAAAAACAAATACACACACACACACACACTCACTATAATTTCACAAACAAATGCACGCACACACACTCACTCACTTCACAAACACACGCACACACACACTACAACTTCACAGACACATGCGCACACACACACCAACACACACACACATACACTCACTCACTATAACTTCACAACCATATGCACATACAGACACACATGCTCACTCACTTCAACCTCACACACACACACACACACACATACACACCCACTGACTACATCCTCACAAACACACACACACTCTCACTCACTACAACCTCACACACACACACACACACACACACACACTCACTCACTACAACCTCACAAACACATACGCACACACACACACACACACATTCACTACAACCTCAAACAAACACACACCCACACACATACACACCCACTGACTACATCCTCACAAACACACACACACTCACTCGCTACAACCTCACAAACACACGCGCACACACACACACTCACTCACTACAATCTCACAAACATAAACACACACACACATTCACTACAACCTCAAACAAACAAACACACACACACACACACATTCACAGAATCCCAACAATGACATCTAATCCCTCAGAACTCTATCAGCAGACCTTCTGTGCCTCCAGCAGGGTGGTTTCCAGCTGGTGGATCAGCGTGTCCTTCTGGGCCAACTCCTGCTGGGCCTGCTGCACCACTCGCTGCATCTCCTGGCTGAGGCTCTCCTTGCTGTTCATCTCGCTGCGCAGCTGCACACACACACACACACACACACACAACACACACACACACACACACGTGATGGCCTAGGTGGAGTGATGGGCCTAGAGGTAACACGTCCGAATTTCACACAGAAATCTGTTGTGATAAACAGAAATACAAATACAAATACACATGCACATGCACACATGTGTGCACACACACACACACACACATTCGTATTCGTATTTCTCTTTATCACAACAGATTTCTCTGTGTGAAATTCAGGCTGCTCTCCTCAGGGAGAGTGGGTCACTACACTACAGTGCCACCCATTTTTTTTGTATTTTTTTCCTGCACGCAGTTTTATTTGTTTTTCTTATCGCAGTGGATTTTTCTAACAGAATTTTGCCAGGAACAACCCTTTTGTTGCTGTGGGTTCTTTTACGTGCGCTAAGTGCATGCTGCACACGGGACCTCGATTTATCGTCTCATCCGAATGACTAGCGTCCAGACCACCACTCAAGGTCTAGTGGAGGGTGAGAAAATATCGGTGGCTGAGCCGTGATTCGAACCAGTGCGCTCAGATTCTCTCGCTTCCTAGGCAGACGCGTTACCTCTAGGCCATCACTCCACATGCACACGCACATTACCAAAATGATTTTCATAATCATTTCTCTAATCAGATGGAAAATGAATTGTTTTAAGACCAAAATATGTCAGTAATGTTTCTTGCATCTGTGGTGCTCACATAACAGCCCATCATATACTAACTTGCCATATCCCTGAACTGAAATTATCTTCAGTGTTGACAATCTTCAGCAGTCCATTGCTAATGTATGACTTTTTCAACTCCTTGTTAAATAGTCCAGTTGGTTCGCTGTTATAGTTGTTAGTTTTTCATTAGAAATATGTGATATTGTTATGCTTTTAAAAAAAAAAAGTTTTTCAAACAAAACTTAAATCATTTTCTATATGTAACAGACACACACACACTTTCACTTACAGTACACAGTAATTTCTCCCCCCCCCCCCCCCCCCCACCCCCCCCACCCGACCGCCCCCCACTCAATTTTTTTCCTACCCTCGTCTAATACCACTTACAGTGAAAAGACGTTAAACTAAAGAGTGAACACACACATGCACATGATGCACATGAACACACACACATGAACACACACACATGAACACACACATATGCAACATGAACACACACACACATACACACATATGAACACACACACAAACACATATACACACATACGAACACACACACAAACATACACTTGCGCAAACATGCACACACACACACACACACACACACACACACACAAACACACACACACATACATACATACACACACATACAAACATGCACACACACACAAACATGCACATACACACATGCACACACACACACACACATGCAAACACACAAACATACACACACACACTCACACAAACACACACACACACACACAAACACACAATATACGCACACGTACACAAACAAACGTCCGCACACACACACACACACACACACACACACGCACGCACACACATTCACAACAAACACACACACACAATATATATACACAAACACACACACAATATATGCACACACACATATATACAAACATGCGCACGCGCGCGCACACAAACACACACACACACCACCAGGCTTCAGCGCACATTATCTGTGTCCATGACAGAGGGGCAGACACAAACACCCACACTCATTCACACACACAGTTGTCTATTGCCTTCACAGATTAATGTGAACAGCAGTTAGACCGGACAAAGCAGTTCAATTTCGCACACAAGCATTTTAAGAATGAATCACATAGTAATCACACACACACACACACACACGCACAAATGTATGTGTCTGTGCCTGTGCATGCATGCATCTGTGTTTTTCTGTTTGTCTCTCCACAAAGGCACCTAAAATCACAATTGTGGAGAGGCATAAAGAAAAAGAATACAGATGCACACACACACATACACACACACACACACATACACACAAGCACAGATGTATGAGCACACACACACACACACACACACACACACAAACACACACATACACATAAACACACACACACACTCACAAACAGATTTATGAGCGCACACACATACACACACAAACAACACAGACTTTTACACACACACAACTGCGACAACTGTCAAAAAACACTCGCCACACAATGTATTTCACTGCATGTGTATTAGATGAACGTTTCTTTCTTTTGTTCCTTTGGTTCTTTGTTGTGTCTATTAATCCTTCCAGATTTTATGACAATAAATGAGGTCGACTCGAGTCACACACACACACACACACAGATGTATCACCACACACACATACACACAAGCACATATGTATGAGCACACACACACACACAAACACACACACTCACATACACACAAGCACAGATGTATAAGCACACACACACAAACACACACATACACATAAACACACACACACTCACAAACAGATTTATGAGCGCACACACATACACACACAAACAACACAGACTTATACACACACACACAACTGCGACAACTGTCAAAAAACACTCGCCACACAATGTATTTCATTGCATGTGTATTAGATGAACGTTTCTTTCTTTTGTTCCTTTGGTTCTTTGTTGTGTCTATTAATCCTTCCAGATTTTATGACAATAAATGAAGTCGAGTCGAGTCGAGTCGAGCTGAGTCAAGTCGAGTCAAGTCACACACACACACACACACACACACACAGATGTATCACCACACACACATCACAAACCCACACCCACCCCCCACCAAACCACACCCCGTCCTCTCACCTCTCCTTGTGACCCTCCCTCACCTTCTCCAGCTGTCGGTCAAACTGTCTGCACTGCGCCGATATGGCCGCCTGGTTCTGCTGCTCATTGGCCCGGCATCTGTCCACATCCATCTGCAGCGACTGCGCCTTGCAGCGCGTGGCCTTGAGCTCACCCTCCATCAAGGTCGCGTCCTGGCGCGCCTCCCGCACCTGACAGTCCAGCTTTCAACCTTCAGTTTCAGTTTCAGTTTCAAGGAAGGCCTCAGAGTGTGTGTGGACTGATCCACTTGTATACGCTGCCACCACATCTGCTTCCGGTTTGGTATTTTTTTGGTGTTTTTTTTTGTTGTTGTATTTTTCAAACTTCTTTTAATTCTTCTTCTTCTTCTTCTTCTTTTGCGTTCGTGGGCTGCAACTCCCACGTTCACTCGTATATACGCGAGTGGGCTTTTACGTGTATGACCTTTTTTAACCCGCCATGTAGGCAGCCATACTCCGCTTTCTGGGGTGTGCATGCTGGGTATGTTCTTGTTTCCATAACCCACCAAACGCTGACATGGATTACAGGATCTTTAACGTGCGTACTTGATCTTCTGCTTGCTGTATACAAACGAAGGGGGTTCAGGCACTGGCAGGTCTGCACATATATTGACCTGGGAGATCGTAAAAATCTCCACCCTTTACCCACCAGGCGCCGTCACTGTGATTCGAACCCGGTTACCCGGGACCCTCAGATTGAAAGTCCAACACTTTAACCACTCGGCTATTGCATCTGTCTTCTTTTAATTCATTTTTTTGTGTTTACATTAACCCCGAAAACAAAGTATGGCTGCCTACATGGTGGGGGACAAAAACGGTCATACACCTAAAAGCCCACCTGTGTACATAAGAGTGAATGTGGGAGTTGCAGCCCACAAACGATGAAGAAGAAGAAGAAGTGTTTACATTGTTCATATGAATTTTGAAGACATATACAAAGAAAGTGAATATGCATCATGAATATATCAATTGTGTATTCAACATTTCATATATTAACGTAGTAAAACACTAATCATATGTTCTTTAGTAGACTGATCAATTTTATTATTGTATGCTGTTCCAAATGTGTTTTAGTTTCAGTTGTAAGGAGGCACCATATCCACACCCACACACACCAACACACACACGAACACACACACACACTCACATATATATATATATATATCAAGATGTGTGTCTCACAGGCACACAAAGCATCACCTAGGAATGCAGGCCGCACACACACATACACACACACACAATGTACACACACATACACAAACACACACAAATACACACATACACATCTATTGAGTGTAGACCATTCACCTCATCCCACTTCTACACACACACACACACACACACTCTCTCTCTCTCTCTCACTCAACCACACCACACCAAGCACACACACACACTCTCTCTCTCTCTCACTCAACCACACCACACCAAACCACACACCACACCAAGCACACACACACACACTCTCTCTCTCTCTCACTCAACCACACCACACCAAGCACACACACACACACACTCTCTCTCTCTCTCACTCAACCACACCACACCAAACCACACACCACACCAAGCACACACACACACACTCTCTCTCTCTCTCTCACTCAACCACACCACACCAAAACACACACCACACCAAGCACACACACACACACTCTCTCTCTCTCTCTCTCACTCAACCACACCACACCAAACCACACACCACACCAAGCACACACACACACACACACATACACAAACACACACACAAACACACACTCTCTCTCTCTCTCTCACTCAACCACACCACACCAAGCATACACACACACACACACACACCTACCTGGGACTGCAGGTCATTGACCTCGTCCCTCTTCTCCTCCAGCTTGGACTCCAGCTGACTGATGGCCGACGACTTCTTCCAGATCTGACGGCAGGCGAGACAGACCAGACATTATCAACATGATGGGGACTTTCAAATCTGAGGATTATGGGTCCCAATCCCTAGTCACCAAAGCCTGGTGGGATGTAAGAGTGTAGAGATTTCTCCCCTGATCTCCCAGGTCAGCATAAAAGCAGACCTGTTAGCCCTTATTTATTTATTTATTAATTTATCTATTTATTTTTATTTTTGTATGCTTACAGTTGACTTCATTAAGTTTTTGCGCCTTATAAATATTATTATCAGTAGTAGTAGTTCTTTTTTATGTATTTATCTATTATTTATTTATTTATTTACTTATTTCTTTTTATTTTATTTTATTTTTATCTATTCATTATTTATATATTTATCTTTTTATTTTTATTTTTTTTCTCAAGGCCTGACTAAGCATGTTGGGTTACGCCGCTGGTCAGGCATCTGCTTGGCAGATGTGGTGTAGCGCATATGGATTTGTCCGAACGCAGTGACGCCTCCTTGAGCTACTGAAACTGAAACTGTGAGTGATGAGATGTTCCCCCTGATCTCCCCGGTCAACATAAAAGCAGACCTGTTAGCCCTTGTGAGTGAGGAGATTTTTCCCCCTGATCTCCCAGGTCAACATAAAAGCAGACCTGTTAGCCCTTGTGAATGAGGAGATGTTTCCCCCTGATCTCCCAGGTCAACATAAAAGCAGACCTGTTAGCCCTTGTGAGTGAGGAGATTTTTCCCCCTGATCTCCCCGGTCAACATAAAAGCAGACCTGTTAGCCCTTGTGAGTGAGGAGATGTTTCCCCCTGATCTCCCAGGTCAACATAAAAGCAGACCTGTTAGCCCTTGTGAGTGAGGAGATTTTTCCCCCTGATCTCCCCGGTCAACATAAAAGCAGACCTGTTAGCCCTTGTGAGTGAGGAGATTTTTCCCCCTGATCTCCCAGGTCAACATAAAAGCAGACCTGTTAGCCCTTGTGAATGAGGAGATTTTCCCCCTGATCTCCCAGGTCAACATAAAAGCAGACCTGCTAACCCTTGTGAGTGAGGAGATTTTTCCCCTGATCTCCCAGGACAACATAAAAGCAGACCTGTTAGCCCTTGTGAATGAGGAGATTTTCCCCCTGATCTCCCAGGTCAACATATATGCAGACCTGTTAGCCCTTGTGAATGAGGAGATTTTCCCCCTGATCTCCCCGGTCAACATATATGCAGACCTGTTAGCCCTTGTGAATGAGGAGATTTTTCCCCCTGATCTCCCAGGTCAACATAAAAGCAGACCTGTTAGCCCTTGTGAATGAGGAGATTTTTACCCTGATCTCCCAGGTCAGCATAAAAGCAGACCTGCTAACCCTTGTGAGTGAGGAGATGTTTCCCCCTGATCTCCCAGGTCAACATAAAAGCAGACCTGTTAGCCCTTGTGAGTGAGGAGATTTTTCCCCCTGATCTCCCAGGTCAACATAAAAGCGGACCTGTTAGCCCTTGTGAGTGAGGAGATGTTTCCCCCTGATCTCCCAGGTCAACATAAAAGCAGACCTGTTAGCCCTTGTGAGTGAGGAGATTTTTGCCCTGATCTCCCAGGTCAACATTAAAACCAGACCTGTTAGCCCTTGTGAGTGAGGAGATTTTTCCCCCTGATCTCCCAGGTCAACATTAAAACAGACCTGCTAACCCTTGTGAATGAGGAGATGTTTCCCCCTGATCTCCCCGGTCAACATATATGCAGACCTGCTAATGACTGAACCCCCCCCTTTTTGTGTTTTCACATATCAAATGCATGAATTAAAGATCCTGTCATACACGTCAGCGTTTGATGGGCTAGGAAACGAGAACATACCCAGCATGCACAACCCTGAAAAACGAGAATAAGGCTGCACTGAACTGCTGGGGTAAAAACAACCATGCACACAAAAGCCCACTCCTACATACGTAGGAATGTGGGAACTGCAGCCCCCAAATGCAGAAGCAGAGACAGGAGAATGGAGCTCTGCAGTAGCTGTGACAAGGTGGAGATTTTCCAATCTTCTATCCCTGAATCCAACTTCAGTGTACAAAACAACTGTGTAGCCTTAGCTAAAATGCTGTAAAAAAAATACTGCAGTATGACGTGAAGCGGCGAGCATACAGGGGCACAGTAGGACTGGACAGGGGGGTGGGAAAGGGGGTAAGAGACTAGCCACAAAAGCACTCCTAACTTCACAGGTTTGTGGAGGAAGAAACAAAAACGAAAATCATCTGACCCAAAATGTGAGCACAGCACACAATCCACGCCACCAGTTAACATTCACCACTGCTCCAACTGATCCTCACCATCTAAATTCAAACACTATGCAGACTGACTGCTGTTATTGCCCACGTCAGCTGTCTGTATCACAATCACTGGGAGCAAAGCTGACCGACTGCATTCAATGCCGCATGTCCGTAGAGCCCTGCAATGATCCTGTTGGCCATTCCAAACATAATAGGATGAAGGTATTTCTGAAGATCTCTCTAGCAAGGCAAAGACTGCAATTATCCTCATAAAAAAACAACAAACATCTACCTATGAGAGACATGATTTCCGTTCTCAAAAGATCACTAAACCTAAGCAAGAGGCTGCAATTTCTCTGCAAACAAACCCATTCTACCTATGCAGCAAGAGCTATTCTTCTCATCAAAACAAAACAAAAAAATCTTTAACTCAGCAAGGACAATGATATTCTTTATCAAAAAAATATCACTGAGCAAGGACATTGGTTTTCCTTGCAATATCTCCAAACTAAAAGCAGAGATAGCAATTCCCCTTAGAAATACAGCTTTAATTTCTTTCGAAATAATAACCCTCCCTCAACCCTACACCTCCCCTTCCCAACTCACCAAACCCCCTTCCTCCTCAGACCCTCCTACCCCACTTCCCCCCTACACAACACCCAGTCACCAACCTCTCCCCCCCTCCCCCTCCCCTCATCTCCTTCTCCAGGTGGGAGATCTCCTCACAGCGGCGGTTGGCATCCTCAAAACCTCCCACCCCACAACCCCCACCCCACACAACACCAAGTCACCACCAACCTCTCCCCCACACCCCCAGCGCCCCCCCCCCCACCCTCCCCCCCACACACACACACCCTCCCCCTCCCTCACCTCCTTCTCCAGGCATGAGATCTCTTCACAGCGGCGGTTGGCGTCCTCCTGGAGCTCGATGATCTGGGCGTTGCGCTGGGCCAGGCGCGCCTCCACGGTGCACAGCTGGGACGACTGCGAGGTCAGGTCCTGCTCCTGCTGCATCACCTGCCGGGCCAGCGCCGCCTTGTCCGCCTCCAGCCTACCCACCACCTGCTCCAGGCCGCGTGTCTGCTGCTCACCTGTGGCGGCCGTCAGGAGGGGGGGTGGGTGGGGGTGGGTGGGGGGGCCGGGGGGGGAGGAGGGGTATGAAAGGGAAATAACACACATCCACCCACCACCACCACACATCCATCTAAAAGGAAATTTGTTCCCCTAAAATTCCTTTTTTAAGGGTATGCTGGGTGAGGGGTATGAAATGAAATAAAACAAAAACTCTCCCCTCCACCGCCCAGCCCCCTCCCCACACCCCCTCCCTTATCTGAAAGGAAATTTTGTTCCCCTAAAATTAGGGTTTTTTTTATTTAACATACCGGTACTTGTGCCGTGACCAACTGGTTCAGACTCCAGCTGGAGTCAGAGAAGAAATTTTGTTCCCCTGAAATTATGTTTAGGACTGGGAAGAAAGGAGGCATTATTTCAAATCTTGTCGTGACAGGCAGCTCTGCCGAGAGAGAACCTACCTTGCTCTGCCTTGCTCATGAGGGCGTTGAGCTCAGCTCGCATGTCGGAAAGAACTCGCTGTTCTTCCTCCTGAGCACTCAGTTGTGATCGTAGTCGCCTGATCTCATCATCCATTTCAAACAGCATACCCCTGTGATGTGGTCAACAACAAAGACACAATAGTGTCTTAGTGTCTTCTTTTTTTTTTTTCTTTTTCAATTTTCAGAAATCATTCATAGTGTTATCATTTCAAAACCAGGCAATATCTCAGCCCACAGTCAAACCCAACTTGCACAAAAAAATGACAAAGGTTGAACCTAAAAAGTGAAACTGCAAAACATGTCAAGCTAAATGAACACAAGCAAGTAATAAAATCAAAGTGGATTGTAAAAAAAAAAAAAAAAAAAAAAGTTAAAAAATAATATATATATATGTAATAAACAGCATGGGGTAATGTCTGGGGCAGCCCCCAACAATTTTCGTTTTGACTTTTTCCTATATACTTATGGCTACAAGACTGGACATTGAACAGTCCTCAGAAAAGGCCTCAAGAACCTGAAGCTCAAGTTCTAAATCACCTCTATCATACAAGTTATTAGTGAAGCACTAAACAGAAAAGCTGTGGTTTGAAGCTGTGTGCCTTGCCTTGGTCTGAGCATCAGTTTCTGTCTGTTTCTGTTAACCCCTTGACTGCCGAGCGACTGTGAAACAGGATCAGTGAGTCATAAATGTGAAGTATATTTTCTGTGTATCTTTTCAGTAGCGTCATTGAATCTGCTGGAGAGTCTAGCAATCCCAAAAGGGGAAAGTCCACATAAAGAATGGTGACTGACATCCTGACCTGTAAGCTGTGTCCTACCTCAGTGAGGTGACAGCCCTTCACTGACATCCTGACCTGTAAGCTGTGTCCTATCTCAGTGAGGTGACAGCCCTTCAACGACATCCTGACCTGTAAGCTGTGTCCTACCTCAGTGAGGTGACAGCCCTTCAATGACATCCTGACCTGTAAGCTGTGTCCTACCTCAGTGAGGTGACAGCCCTTCACAGACATACCTCAGTGAGGTGACAGCCCTTCAATGACATCCTGACCTGTAAGCTGTGTCCTACCTCAGTGAGGTGACAGCCCTTCACTGACATCCTGACCTGTAAGCTCTGTCCTACCTCAGTGAGGTGACAGCCCTTCAATGACATCCTGACCTGTAAGCTGTGTCCTACCTCAGTGAGGTGACAGCCCTTCACCGACATCCTGACCTGTAAGCTGTGTCCTACCTCAGTCAGGTGACAGCCCTTCACTAACATCCTGACCTGTAAGCTGTGTCCTACCTCAGTGGGGTGACAGCCCTTCACTGACATCCTGACCTGTAAGCTCTTTCCTACCTCAGTGAGGTGATAGCCCTTCACTGACATCCTGACCTGTAAGCTCTGTCCTACCTCAGTGAGGTGATAGCCCTTCACTGACATCCTGACCTGTAAGCTCTGTCCTACCTCAGTGGGGTGACAGCCCTTCACTGACATCCTGACCTGTAAGCTGTGTCCTACTTCAGTCAGGTGACAGCCCTTCACCGACATCCTGACCTGTAAGTTCTGTCCTACCTCAGTGAGGTGACAGCCCTTCACTGACATCCTGACCTGTAAGCTGTGTCCTACCTCAGTGAGGTGACAGCCCTTCACTGACATCCTGACCTATAAGTTCTGTCCTACCTCAGTGAGGTGACAGCCCTTTACTGACATCCTGACCTGTAAGCTGTGTCCTACTTCAGTCAGGTGACAGCCCTTCACCGACATCCTGACCTGTAAGCTCTGTCCTACCTCAGTGAGGTCACAGCCCTTCACAGACATACCTCAGTGAGGTGACAGCCCTTCACTGACATCCTGACCTGTAAGTTCTGTCCTACCTCAGTGAGGTGACAGCCCTTCAATGACAAGTATGCTCTTCAGCAGCAGTCAAAAGGTTAATACTTAACACTCACTGTCTCATCTCATTTTCCTGACCATAAAAAATTCTTGTTGACCAGTGGTACTGATGTTGTTGTTTTTTTCTGCCCAATCATCTGCAATGTTTCAGTGTACAATACCATATTGCACCGCTCATTTGCACCACCCACATCCAGGTTCATCTCATTCTGTCACAGCCCCAGTGATGGCTGTCCACTGGGAACAAAGCCATGTTAGGTCACCAGAAGGCCACACACAACAGAAAACCCTGCACTGCTGCCGAGTCACTTTGGTGGTGTTCAGCAGTGTCTGGTGTGATTCATCAAAAGCCGAACACCACATACAAGCCCCTACTGACTACAATAATCCCTAAGTTGCTGAATCAGACCAAGTGAGCATCCCCCACCTCCATCCCGGGGTGGACACCACCATGTACCTCCAGCAACAGTCCCTCATCAACCTGCTGACACTACAGACCTTGACAGGATTCACTCCAATCAAACACACAACAAAATTAGTACAATGCAACACATTGAAACATCATGCAACACTATGCAACACAATGTAACATGATACAACACACTCACAACACATGGTAACGTGTCCGCCTAGGAAGCGAGAGAATCTGAGCGCGCTGGTTCGAATCACAGCTCAGCTGCCGATATTTTCTCCCCCTCCGCTAGACCTTGAGTAGTGGTCTGGACGCTAGTCATTTGGATGAGACGATAAACTGAGGTCCCGTATGCTGTATGCACTTAGCACAAGTAAAAGAACCCACGGCAACAAAAGGGTTTGTTCCTGGCAAAATTCTGTAGAAAAATCCACTTTGACAGGAAAAACAAAACTGCACGCAGGAAAAAATACAAAAAAAAAAGGGTAGCGTTGTAGTTTTGCAACATGCTCTCCCTGGGGACAGCAGCCCAAATTTCACACAAGAGAAATCTGTTGTGATAAAAACAAATACAAATACAATATGATACACTGCAACACACAACACTAAACGGCACAAGACAATACAACAAAATACAATAAAAGACAACGCAACACAACAAATCATATTACAGTACAGTACCACTCATGACAACACAACACAGAAAGATGCGACACCTCACAGTACAGTACAATACAGTAAAATTCAACACTACACGACACATCTCACATCAGCTTGGTCAGCAAGTTACAACACAATAAAACACATCACAAGACACCACACAACAACACAGTTTCAGTCTCAGTTTCGGTAGCTCAAGGAGGCGTCACTGCGCTCGGACAAATCCATATACGCTACACCACATCTGCCAAGCCGATGCCTGACCAGCAGCGTAACCCAACACGCTTAGTCAGGCCTTGAGAAAAAAAAAGAAAAAAAAAGGGTGAATAAATAATAGATAAATACATTAAAAAAAATAACTACTACCACTACTACTAATAATATGTATAAGGCGCAAAAACTTGATGAAGTCAACTTTAAGCGTACATAAATAAATAAATAAATAATTATAATATAAAAAAAGTAGTAGTAATGATAATAATAATAATAATAATAATAATAACAACAACAACAACAACACAACACAACACAACAAACCTCACCTCAGTTCCGTCAGCAAGTTGCTGATGGTCGAACCGTTGTTGTTGGTGTTGCCCTCCGCCCCCGCCCCCGCCCCCCTCCTCCTCCCCTCTGCCCGGCTGCAGGAGGCATCGACAGTCTTGGACGATGCTGCGTTGGAATGCATGCTGACCCCTAGATGAATGCTGAAGTTGCCGCTGTCGTCTGCCATGCCAGCCTGCAAGTTTCAGTTTCAGTTTCTCAAGGAGGCGTCACTGCGTTCGGACAAATGCATGCACGCCACACCACATCTGCTAGGCAGATGCCTGACCAGCAGCGTAACCCAACGCGCTTAGTCAGGCCTCGAGCACACGCATATATATATATATATATATATATATATATCAGAGTGGACTTCTTCCACATAATTTTGCCCGAGGACAACGCTTATGTTGCAATGGGTTCTTTTTTCAGTGCAACAAGTGCGTGCTGCACACTGAACCTCAGTCTATCATCTCATCCGAATGATTAAATGCTCAGTTTGATTTTCCAGTGAAACTTGGGAGAAAGGGAGGAACCAGGATTGAAACCAAGACCCTGACAGGCACTGTGTTGCTGAATGTTGGACTGGGTTTTCAAAACGGATGGAAACAGCACAGACTTTGTCCCACTGAAGGAGAAACGTGTCTGTGGATCAGAACGGTGACAACCTGAACAATGTACCTGTCTTCCGTTAGCTCCATCATGTGAACAATCTTCCGTTAACTCCATCATGTGAACAATCTTCCCAGAACGGTGACAACCTGAACAATGTACCTGTCTTCCGTTAACTCCATCATGTGAACAATCTTCCGTTAGCTCCATCATGTGAACAATCTTCCGTTAACTCCATCATGTGAACAAACAGCTGAGAAAGCAGTTAGAAACTGATGTTCAACAGCAGCTGTTGAGAGTTTTGTGTTTGTGTGTTTACCTTTTCTGCTGAATTTGTCGCCTCCATCTGTTAGCCTCTACTGCCTCTGCCTATGTAATGAAAATCATGTGCGCTTGAAATTCCCAGCACGTTTTTATTTTTGTTTTTGTGGTTTCCCTAACACACACCTGTCTCAGACATTGCAGGTGATTGCTGATGTCTTCCAGCTGACTGATGATCTCACACACACACACGCGCACTTATGCATGCGTCCACACACACCACATGCACACACATCACACACACAATCTGATGTCCCAGTCTCTTTCGTTGCAGGTGGTAGTCGATGCCTTCCAGCTGACAGATGACCTCAAACACACATGCATGTACCCATGCACCCCCCCCCCCCCCCCCCCCCCACACACACACACCTGTTGCGCCAGTCTCTGTTGTTGCAGTTGGTGTCTTCCAGCTGAATGATGATCTCACACACACACGCAAGTACGCACACACACACACACACACACACACCACAGACACACACACCACACACACACACATCACACGCGCGCACACACACACACACACACACACAAAACCACACACACAACACACACACACTACACACACCACACACCTAGCTGTTGTGCCAGTCTCTGTCGTTGCCAGGTGATCGGCGATTTCTTCCAGCTAACTATCTCACCCACACACGCATGTACTCATGCACACACCCCCTCCCCCCCAAAAAAAACCCCATCCCCACCCCAACCCTACACACGCAACACACACATACACACACATGCACACAAAACACACACCACACCACACACACACACACCTGTTGTGCCAGTCTCTGTCGTCGCAGGTGATCGGCGATGTCTTCCAGCTGACTGATGAGTTCCCTCCCTTCCTCCACCTCAGACAGCAGGGCGGCGTTCTCCTGCCGCAGTCTGCTGACCTGGACCCCCTCCTCTTCTGCTTTCTCTGCTCGCAGAATGAAAATGGTCACATTCATAATAACAGACACGTTCATGCACATCTGCCCACAGAATGAACATGGTCACATTCATAATAACAGACATGTTCATGCACATCTGCCCGCAGAATGAACATGGTCACATTCATAATAACAGACATGTTCATGCACATCTGCCCACAGAATGAACATGATCACATTCCTAATAACAGACATGTTCATGCACATCTGCCCACAGAATGAACATGGTCACATTCATAATAACAGACACGTTCATGCACATCTGCCCGCAGAATGAACATGGTCACATTCATAATAACAGACACGTTCACACACATCTGCCCGCAGAATGAACATGGTCACATTCCTAATAACAGACACGTTCATGCACATCTGCGTGCAGAATGAACATGGTCACATTCATAATAACAGACACGTTCATGCACATCTGCCCACAGAATGAACATGGTCACATTCATAATAACAGACACGTTCATGCACATCTGCCCGCAGAATGAACATGGTCACATTCATAACAGACACGTTCATGCACATCTGCCCGCAGAATGAACATGGTCACATTCATAATAACAGACACGTTCATGCACATCTGCCCGCAGAATGAACATGGTCACATTCATAATAACAGACACGTTCATGCACATCTGCCCGCAGAATGAACATGGTCACATTCATAATAACAGACACATTCAGGCACATCTGCCCGCAGAATGAACATGGTCACATTCATAATAACAGACACGTTCACGCACATCTGCCCGCAGAATGAACATGGTCACATTCATAATAACAGACACGTTCATGCACATCTGCCCGCAGAATGAACACGGTCACATTCATAATAACAGACACGTTTATGCACATCTGCTCACAGAATGAAAATCGTGCAACACACACACACACACATACACTCACACACGCAAACTCACACTCACTCACACCCACTTACATAAAACACACACAAAGAAAAACATTCATACACACACACACACACACACACACAAACACACACAAACTCACACTCGCTCACACGTAAATACACTAACTCACTCACTCACACGCACATACACACACATGCAGGCAAGCACGTACGTGCATACACACACACACGCACACACTCATGACCAAACTCATAACAGATTCCCATCAATCTGAACACAACACATACTGAGAGAGAGAGAGAGAGAGTGAAGAGAGAACAGACACTGAAAGACAGAGACAGAGAGACAGAGAGAGAGAGAGGAAGAAAGAACAACGTCCCTTTCACCGTCACACACCCAAACACACTTCACCACCCTCCCACACCCATGAAGATCAAGCAGTAAATTCCCTCTTGCCCAGCAGACCATTTCTTCTGCAATAATGTGTGAAACAGAAAGAGCAAGGTATCTGGACATACCGGCTTGTGTTCAACACAGCATAGCACCCACGAGTTCTGACATACGCTATACATGAGCAGCATAGTCAAGGGGCTTAAAAGCCAGAGCGCCAATACTCCACAGCGATCCGAGTCAGAGGCCTGGTTTTGGCATGACGTTGCGTCCTTTGGGAAAGGCAGTTTGATTGATCCTCACTGCAGCCAGGTGTGAAGGGGGCTGGCTGACTGAACAGCAGGAGGGGAGGGCAGGGCAGGGCCCCTCCTTCCTATTGCCCAGCCCTCATCACTTTGGATATGAATCAATTCACTGACCCCCCACCCCCACCCCCCCATGCTTGTGAAAAGGCTATGGGACGTTAACCTTAACCTTTAGCAGCAGCTCATGTACTGATGTAGACATGTACATGCACATCTGTAAATGTGTGAATGTCAGACCCCTGCCGGAGTCTGCACTAGTTGGGTCATGGTTAAGTATGTGTAATTAAATGTGTGTTTACATAAGTGTGACCCTAATCACCTTGGGTATGGATGAATTCACTACCCCAATGGCTGTGAAAGGCTTTGGGGCCTTCTACCTTTAGCAGCTAATCATGTAGACATGTACATGAGTGTTTGTGTAAATGTGTGTTTACATACATGTGACCCGCTTTGGGGCCTTCAACCTTTAGCAGCTAATCATGTAGACATGTACATGAGTGTTTGTGTAAATGTGTGTTTACATACATGTGACCCGCTTTGGGGCCTTCTACCTTTAACAACTAATCATGTAGACATGTACATGAGTGTTTGTGTAAATGTGTGTTTACATACATGTGACCCGCTTTGAGGCCTTCTACCTTTAACAGCTAATCATGTAGACATGTACATGAGTGTTTGTGTAAATGTGTGTTTACATACATATGACCCGCTATAGGGCCTTCAACCTTTAACAGCTAATCATGTAGACATGTACGTAAACATTTGTGTAAATGTGTGTTTACATACATGTGACCCGCTACAGGGCCTTCAACCTTTAACAGCTAATCATGTAGACATGTACGTAAACATTTGTGTAAATGTGTGTTTACATACATGTGACCCACTATAGGACCTTAACCTTTAACAGCTAATCATGTAGACATGTACGTAAACATCTGTGTAAATGTGTGTTCACAAACGTGTGACCCTAATCACTTTGGGTATGGATGAATTCACCGACCCGATGGCTGTGGAAGACTATGGGGCCTTCAACCTATACTCTTTCACAGCCAATGTCGCATTTCAGCACCAGCTAAGCAGAGCACCTATATCTGTTATCCATGAACCTACTGCTCTTTAATTTTCAGTGGTAGGACAGGCCATTTTTTTTTTTTTTTTTAACACATCACAGGGGAATCCCCAGCACCATCTTTTTTCAGTGTTTATCGCACAAGGGAATTTTGCGCTCTAAACTGACTGGCGGTGAAAGGGTTCTGCTACTCACGTAGCCGTGTGGTGAGTTTGGCCAGCTGCCGCCGGAGGTCCAGGCTCTGCGTCTCCATCTCCTCCTTGGTCTCCTGCTCCATGACCATCAGGGCCTGCAGACGTCTGGGCACACACACCACACACCACTCTTCATCTTGTTGCTGTGCCCTGCTGTGCTGTGCTGTGTTGTGCTGTGCTGAGCTGTGCTGTGCCCAACTGTGCTGTGTTGTGTTGTGTTGTGTGTTGTAATGTGTTGTGCTGTAATGTGCTGTACTGTGTTGTGTTGTAATGTTGTGCTGTACTGTGCTGTGCTATGCTGTGTTGTAATATGTTGTGTTGTGTTGTAATGTCCTGTGTTGTGTTGTACTGTGCATGTTGTGCTATGATGTGCTGTGTTGTGGTGTAATGTGCTGTGGTGTAATGTGCTGTGCTATGCTGTGTTGTACTGTGTTGTGCTGTGCTGTGCTGTGTTGTAATGTGCTGTACTGTGTTGTAATGTGCTGTGCTGTACTATGCTGTGCTGTGTTGTGCTGTGTTGTTATGTGCTGTGTTGTAATGTGCTGCATTGTGCTGCGCTGTGCTATGTTGTATTGAAATCATGCTGTACTATGCTTTGCACTGTACTGTACTGTACTGCACTGCACTGCATGGTATGGTATGGTATGGTATGGTATGCTATGGTATGCTATGCTATGCTATGCAATGCAATGCTATGTTATGTGTTCCACATATTTCTGAATGTGAAATTCTTCTTTTGATGGTCAGCTAAAAAAAAGATCTTAAATACACTCTGTGCTAAATTCCCTTCAATTTTAACACAAACTATCACAGACAGACCTCATGTCTGTGTGGAAGCCAAGCAACTCACTCATACGGTGTGTGTGTGAGACAGAGGGAGGGAAACGGAAGAAAGGGGAGTGGAAGAGAAATCTAAAAATTCTTAAATATTAACCTCTTGACTGCGCTGTTGACGTACGGCGTACGTCATGAAATGTCGCTCAGCAATGCTGTATTGACGTGCGCCGTACGTCATGTTACAACGTTCTATGTTTCGAGTCCCGCATTATAGAAAATACAGTCTGCTAACCATTAAATTAGCTCCCCTGATAGCTCTTTATCTCCTGAGTTCCATAAGCTAAAATTATTCATTGGATTGTCATATTTATGGCGAAAGTTTTGCAAGTTTGTACGAAGCTCAAGTTGTGTTTGCAAAGCCATGGCTGAACGCAGACAAACCCCAACACTTGCACTTGTATTGAAAGAATTCTTTCGTGATGCAAACAGTAGAGATGAAGATTGTTGACTGAATGAGACAGAACTGCGTGAAGTTGATGCCGAAGACGCTGATTTTGACAGTGCAGGGGGGTGGGAGGTGGAGTTATTGACGAAACTGAAGACAGACAAGCTCAGCTGATTCAAGATGCAGGTGGGTGTTTTCGAGGTTTGTCAGTTTATTGTTTGCTTTCTGTTTGTTGTAACAATGAATATGACTGCATTGTGTGTGTTTTGAATGTGTTAGCTGTGGTAAGTGGCTTCGTCAGTCACTGATCAGTGTATGTGAGTGAGAGTCAGTCAGTCACGTGGGTACTGTGACCATCACAGCCCAGGGGGGCGTGGCTTGCTGGCTGGCTCATTGTTGATGACAGCGTGTGTCGCTCGCCTGCAGCTTTCTGTGTGTTCGTTCCTGAGTGTGTATTGGTTTGTTGTTGTTGTTGTTATTGTTGTTGTTGTTGTGTGTGTGTGGTGTGTGTGTGAGTGAGAGAGAGAGGGGGGGGGGGAGATGATGTTTATAAAACTGAAATCAGAGAATGATATACAGAACTGTATGCCTAAATTACTTTGTAAATGCAACACTTGTAGAAGTGTGTGTGTGTGTGTGTGTGTGTGTGTGTTGTCATTTTGTTTTGTATGAGAAAGAGAGAATGAAGGGGGTGTGGCATACCATGAACCAGTTTCAGTGTGTGTGTTTTGGGGGTTTGGGGTGGGGGGTGGGGTAGGTATGTGTGTGTTTGTATTTCAGCTTCTGAAAACAATGCTTCTGAAAACAATCAGAAATAAAATGGTACCATTTCATGATCTTTTTATATGTAAAAACCAAAAACCAAACCCAAAACCCAACAAACTTAGTCTTTTATGCAATGTGTTTCAGGTATGCAGCATGGTGATGATCATGATGTTCATCCTGGATCATCTGGAGTTGACAGCTTGCCACAAACCTACAGCTGAAGACCAGCAGCAGCAAGACCAAAGGGCAGTAAACAAGCCTCCAGCAATTCTGGATTACAACAAAAACATGGGTGCCATGGACCATCATGACCAACAACTGCATCCCTACAATGTCACAAGGAAAACCCTGAAGTGGTACAAATAGCTGTGTGTGCATTTTCTACAAATTGCCATGCTGAATGCACACATCCTCTACAAAAAAGCAGGCAACAACAGTACACTCCTGGACTTCAGAAGGATGTAATTAGTGCCATGATTTTTGGTGACCAAGACACTGCTAAAGATGACCACGCTGTTTGTCTTGTGTGGACGACATTTCATCCCACCTACCCCACAGAAGGCCTGGCCACAAAGGAGGTGCAGAGTCTGCTGGAAGAAAGGACAAAGAAAGGATGTGGGGTTCTACTGCCCAGACTGCCCCAGCAAACCAGCACTGTGTCTTGAAGACTGTTTCTGCAAGTACCACACACTGGGTTTTTACTGGCGATAGATCCTGGGTGAGTACACCCTTTTCATTCTTTGTGTGGACTGTTTTGGTGTCTTATGCACCTGGACACTGTTGCTCAGCCTTGACAGTGTGTGTGGTTGATCACAACAGTCACAAGAAAGACAGATTGAGAACCTGGTTGATATTGTAGCACCTACATGGTGGAATGACAGTCCCAATTTTTTTTATTAATGCATTTTATGGAATTTTTCTGTTAGATTGACTCATTATTTGAACATGTGAGTATCAAAAACAAAATCTTGGTTCATTTTCCTTTCATTTGATATATACTTTTATGCACTTATCTTCAGTACTTTTTGAAATATAAGCAAATTAAAATCATTGGCGTGTTTTTCTTGTTTTTCTGAAAATTTTCTCAGCATACGCCATAGCAAAACGTACTAGCAGTGAAGGGGTTAATTCCGCGATTAAAAAAAAAAAAACTAAAAAAAACCCCCTCATTCTTAACACTCACACTACCACAGATAAAAGCTCAAGCTTGTAGCAGGGGCAGCCCAGCAGACGACTCACTCACTCAATTTCCGCTTCGTGTTTGTTGGCGGAGGTCTGCAGGGAGTCCACTCTGTGCAGCAGCTCGTCCCGCTCGGCGTTGGTGTGGGCCAGGCTGTCCCTCAGGTGGTCCTCACTCTCCTCCAGCTGTGCAGGGGGAAGGTGGCAGAACGGTTAACTCATTCAACCCTGCGCCTGCCTAAGAACGCGGCTGATCGCCGTTATCTGCCTGACTGGCAGGCAAAGAAACCCGTTTATTTGAACCCGGTTTGTCAGCGCGTTATAATGCATCAAACTGCTAGCTAAGGGAAGTACCTCAAACTTAACTTCCTTCCTCACTGGTATGCGAAGTTTCACCCTAAAAATCAAACGATTAGTGTGGTTTTTTTATCCGGTTTTCTGCATCGATATGGTAAAATGTCAAAGGCTTACTGCGCAGTAAGTTCTCAATGAAATTATGATGGGCTCTTGCAGTGAATTCGTTCCAGATAATGACAATTTGTCTTTTAATTCATCCGATAACTCTTGGGAAAGTGAAGGGGATGAAATTAGCAACCAGTCTATACAAAGTGGCTGACATTTCAATCGTCAACATCGACAGAAGCTGACATTTTACTATTTCTGTTTTTAATTCAAAGTTACAAGTAAACTGTTATATCCTTCGTCTTGAGACTTCAGTAATTTGTGTCAAAATTATATTTCAGTCATTATGTGAAGTTCGGTAGCTATTAGTTGAGTAATTATTATAAATATGTGCCTGAAGTGAAGACCCCTTCCCGTTGATGCAGTCAGGCCAAAACATGCCAGGCTGGGAAGGCTGCACAGGCAGAAGACCTTAAAGGGCTGAAAGGGTTAAGACGTTCAGCTGCCAATACTGAGAGTCTGTGAGGGTGTGGCTTTGAATCTCACTCTCGTCCTTTCTCTCAAGTTTGACTGGAAAATCAAACTGTCTGGTCTTTCGGATGAGACGATAAACCCAAGGTCCCGTATGCTGCATGCACTTGGCGCACTGAAAAATAACCCATGGCAACGAGAGTGCTGTCCTCTGGCAAAATCATGTAAAAAGAAATCCACTCTGATAGGTACACACATATATAAGCATGCACTAAGGCATGACAAGCGTGTTGTGTTATGCTCCTGTTGGGCATCAGGCAAGTAGATTTGATACAGTGTACATATATCACAGATTGACATAAGTTTTACATTTGGGCCAACAGCAAAGTGAGAGCTGTATTTTCAATGGTTTCCCCAGTCAATGGGAAATCATTTACAGCTTAGTCTTTTGTGAAGGACTATGACTCTCAAACTAGGAGGCAAAATTGCACTGGCTCTTAGTGCTGCAGCCTTGGGGGCTAGTTGGCCTTTGGGAACCATCCCAGCGCCGACTGTCCTGAAACCCTCTTGGCCGAGAGAGTGGGGATGTAACTTGGGCAAGACACTCTCCACTATAATCAAATTCTAGCCCAAATAGTCGGAGCAGCAGTTGCCTCCTCTGCTGTTCTGATGGTCATAGTCGGACACGACTGACTATCATATATATATATATATACATAGATTTGATAGATTTGTCTGAATGCAGTGATGCCTCCTTGAGAAACTGAAACTGATAATGTGCAGGGAATCAGTGCATGGCTGTCTCATGCCCATCAGTTCTAACAATCAGTGCATGGCTGTTTAATGCCCATCAATTCTAACACGGTTCCTTGTTTGGTCTT